>NC_048565.1:89981595-90001595 GCF_013265735.2 Oncorhynchus mykiss | reverse complement strand
CCACTGGATAATGTCAATCTTCCACAGTAGCTGGTGGATATCAAAACAACACAACAGACCACACTCTGGGGCCCTTCCCAAACGGCACCCTATTCCCTACGTAGTGCACTACTTTTGACCAGGGCCCCCCCCTATAGGGAATAGGGTGTCGTTTGGGACACTACCTCTGTGTAACGCTATGAGGCAGAAGTACATCAGGCCTCATTGGGACTGTGCTGCTGCTCGTTCAGCCGAGGGGAAAAGCTACATGTGATTTAGCTGGCTGGCCCGTTGCTGCTGTACGATCTGCTTGATTAAGGTCAGTTCAATATGACTGTGTACTGCAGATACATTACACTGCCCAATCTGCAAATTAACGAGTTTGTCCTACGAACACACACGCACACACAAAACACACACACACACACACACACTATAAACACAGCTGTTGGACACGCAGGGTCAACACATCATGTCCTTGTCATCTCGTTAAGCATCTCAAATGGCACTGTATTCCCTATATAGTGCACTACTGTTGACCAACAGTAAATACTGAGGCCAGGCAGAGCCTGAACACACACACACACACGTATACCAACAAGCACACACACCCCTCCATAACTCACAGTAGGGATCCAGGTGCCAGGGTATTGAGAGGGTACTAAGAGTAGTCTGGATACTAGTACATGATAAGAATGATTGTCAAACCTTGTAGTGACATTAGAACAGGGTCAAAACAAGGAGAGGAGGGGGGGGGGGGGGGTGTTACCATTTCACATTTCTCTGGGCAAGAGAGTTACTTCTGCAAGTTCCCATCTGTCCCTTTACTGCTGCTGTTTCCACATAGAATGCATGTCTGTCCTAAAGGCCAGCAGAACCCTCCCCAGTGTCCTGAAGGCCAGCAGAAACCCCCCAGTGTCCTGAAGGCCAGCAGAAACCCCCCAGTGTCCTAAAGGCCAGCAGAAACCCCCCAGTGTCCTAAAGGCCAGCAGAACCCCCCCCCCCCCCCCCCCCCCCCCCCCCCCCCAGTGTCCCAAAGGCCAGCAGAAACCCCCCAGTGTCCCGAAGGCCAGCAGAACCCCCCAGTGTCCTAAAGGCCAGCAGAACCCCCCAGTGTCCTAAAGGCCAGCAGAAACCCCCCAGTGTCCCAAAGGCCAGCAGAAACCCCCCAGTGTCCCAAAGGCCAGCAGAAACCCCCCAGTGTCCTAAAGGCCAGCAGAACCCCCCAGTGTCCTAAAGGCCAGCAGAACCCCCCAGTGTCATGAAAGCCAGCAGAAACCCCCCAGTGTCCCAAAGGCCAGCAGAAACCCCCCAGTGTCCTAAAGCCATCAAAAACTATGAAATAGCACATATGGAATCATGCAGTAACCAAAAAAAAGTGTTTGAACGAATCAATATATTTTAGATTCTTCGAAGTAGCCACACACACGTTATTTAATAGTGTTGATGTCTTCACTATGATTCTACAATGTAGAAAATAGTACAAATAAAGAATAAACCCTTGAATGAGTAGGCGTGTCCAAACGTTTGACTGGTACGGTCTACCCTGTGTCCCAAACCTTTTTTTTTTTCTTCTTGCGGGACCGGACAAGCAAACCCGATTTAACATTTCAACTATTCATTGACAAGTTGAATGAGGTGGTCTTTTGTTCGGAGCTACAACAAAAACGTATGCTGTTGGGAGTACTGGAGTAGTGGGTTTCTGTTGGCCCTAATGTAGTGCAGAAAGCCGTATGGGTCCTGGTCAAACGTAGGACACTACATAGGGAATAGGGAGCCATTTGGGATGCAGACACATGAGTCTATAAGGGAAGGGTGCGACCTACATTGACCATGGCCAGGTGTTCAGAGCAGCTGAGCCATAAATAATTCACTACGATGATACAATGGAGTCCTGAGGACACACACTGTCAAATGGCATTTAGTCTTTTAGCTGTTTCAGTTGTTTCAGCTAAACACCCCCACACACACACACACACACACACACACACACAGACATAGGTACAGAAACACACACACACACAAACAAACACACACACACACACATACAGACATAGGTACAGAAACACACACACACACACACACACACACACACACAGACATAGGTACAGAAAAACACACACACACAGACACAGGTACACAAACACACACACACACACAAATACAGACATAGGTACAGAAACACACACACACACAGACACAGGTACACAAACACACACACACACACAAACACAGACATAGGTACAGAAACACACACACACAGACACAGGTACACAAACACACACGCACACACAAACACACACACAGACATAGGTACAGAAACACACACACACAGGTACACTAACACACAGGCAGACACACACCAACACTGACACACACACACACACCCAACCATGCAAACCCTCCTGAGTCTGTTGCTGGATATAAAGGCTGTTACAACAGGATAGAATCATCACTTTGACTAACTCAGTTATCCTCCAATGGTACTGTGTGTGTGTGTGTGTGTGTGTGTGTGTGTGTGTGTGTGTGTGTGTGTGTGTGTGTGTGTGTGTGTGTGTGTGTGTGTGTGTGTGTGTGTGTGTGTGTGTGTGTGTGTGTGTGTGTGTGTGTGTGTGTGTGTGTGTGTGTGTGTGTGAACAACAGAGTGTACCTTAGCTTGTCGATGTTAAGATGTCACTGTACCAGGTGTACAGCAGCTGTTTACACATTCACCCCTGGTCTCGTGACATTGTGGGATTTTAGCCCTGTGTCTGTCTCGGGTAGCAACAGAGGTCATTACAGATAGACAGGTAAGGCACGGACACGCCGTAGCGTTTGACGGCTGATAGAACTTAGCATCTCTGAACAGAGTGACGGACGTCATTTGCAAACCGAGTTAAAAAAACGATTCTACATGATGAAACGTGTGACAACGTCAGCAGTCAATGACATCACCTGTGGGAGGTCCTAAAACACACCGCGCCGAACGAACGGAGAACGAACGGTAGGCGAACAATAGACTGTCACTCAGTGTGATGCGTTTTCTCCTGTACATAGACAGATAATTACACAGACAGATAATTACATAGACAGATAATTACACAGACAGATAATTACATAGACAGATAATTACATAGATAGATAATTACATAGACAGATAATTACAGAGACAGATAATTACACAGACAGATAATTACATAGACAGAAGATAATAACATAGACAGATAATTACACAGACAGATAATTACATAGACAGAAGATAATTACATAGACAGATAATTACATAGATAGATAATTACATAGACAGATAATTACAGAGACAGATAATTACACAGACAGATAATTACATAGACAGAAGATAATTACATAGACAGATAATTACATAGACAGATAATTAGATAGACAGATAATTACATAGACAGATAATTACATAGACAGATAATTAGATAGACAGATAATTAGATAGACAGAAGAGAATTACATAGACAGATAATTAGATAGACAGATAATTACATCGACAGAAGATAATTACATAGACAGAAGATACTTACATAGACAGATAATTACATAGACAGATAATTAGATAGACAGATAATTACATAGACAGAAGATAATTACATAGACAGAAGATAATTACATAGACAGATAATTACATGGACAGAAGATAATTACATAGACAGATAATTACATAGACAGAAGATAATTACATGGACAGAAGATAATTACATAGACAGATAATTACATAGACAGAAGATAATTACATAGACAGAAGATAATTACATAGACAGATAATTACATAGACAGATAATTACATAGACAGAAGATAATTACAGACAGATAATACATAGACAGAAGATAATTAGATAGACAGAAGATAATTAGATAGACAGAAGATAATTACATAGACAGAAGATAATTACATAGACAGAATATATTTACATAGACAGATGATAATTACATAGACAGAAGATAATTACATAGACAGATAATTACATAGACAGATAATTACATAGACAGAAGATAATTACATAGACAGATAATTACATAGACAGAAGATAATTACATAGACAGATAATTAGATAGACAGAAGATAATTAGATAGACAGAAGATAATTAGATAGACAGAAGATAATTAGACAGATATAAGGGTCAATCCATAAGATGTAGCCTGATAATCACCTGACTCAAAGTCAACGTTTCTTTGTTTAATAAAATAAGAGTGAAATGGATCTTCTAACCGTGTAGTAACACTGTACATTCCACTAGTAACAACATATTGTTCTATTTTCCAGAGAAGAACAGTCCAGTCTAATTTCCCCTTGTCCTGCTAGTGTAATGCTCTTTGTCTCTGAGAGAGGAAGATCTTTAGTGAATCTATATCCTGTACTAAGTCCATCAATTCCCATTAAAAAGTCATAATCAGTGCATTTCCAGGTCACTTTGTTCATTAGAGAAGAGCAGTATTGATTCAGTCCTGTCCTGGGCGTACCACCACTCAACACATAGTCTGTGTCCCAAATAGTATATTCACTAGATGGTGCACTACTTTTGACCAGGGCCCATAGGGAATAGGGTACTATATATGGAATAGGGTGCTATATATAAGGAATAGGGTACTATATAGGGAATAGGGTGCTATATATAAGGAATAGGGTACTATATAGGGAATAGGGTGCTATATAGGGAATAGGGTACTATATAAGGAATAGAGTGCTATATAGGGAATAGGGTACTATATATGGAATAGGGTACTATATAAGGAATAGGGTGCTATATAGGGAATAGGGTACTATATAAGGAATAGGGTACTATATAGGGAATAGGGTACTATATATGGAATAGGGTACTATATATAAGGAATAGGGTACTATATAGGGAATAGGGTACTATATATAAGGAATAGGGTACTATATAGGGAATAGGGTGCTATATATAAGGAATAGGGAGTTATATAGGGAATAGGGTACTATATAGAGAATAGGGTGCTATATATAAGGAATAGGGTACTATATAGGGAATAGGGTGCTATATATAAGGAATAGGGTGTTATATAGGGAATAGGGTGCTATAAAGGGAATAGGGTGCTATATAGGGAATAGGGTGCTATATAGGGAATAGGGTACTATATAAGGAATAGGGTGTTATATAGGGAATAGGGTGCTATAAAGGGAATAGGGTACTATATAGGGCATCATGGTCTATTATCATGTCTCCTGAAAGACAGGAGAGATGCATCATGGTCTATTATCATGTCTCCTGAAAGACAGGAGAGCTTCAACAGGGCAGCAGAGAAGAGCCAACTTCCAGGCAGATGTCATGATAAATAATGCATTAGAGATGGGGCTGAATGAAGACTTTGGAAAGACTAATTATTCAGCTGGACATTTAAGACTCCACTCGCAACAAAATAGCCCAGTCTCCAAAAATATATTCTGCTGAATTCATCCAGGCAGGCAGGCAGGCAGGCAGCCAGTCAGTCAGTCAGTCAGGCAGGCAGCCAGTCAGTCAGTCAGTCAGTTAGTCAGGCAGGCAGTCAGTCAGTCAGTTAGTCAGGCAGGCAGTCAGTCAGTCAGTCAGTTAGTCAGGCAGGCAGTCAGTCAGTCAGTCAGTTAGTCAGGCAGGCAGGCAGGCAGGCAGTCAGTCAGTTAGTCAGGCAGGCAGCCAGTCAGTCAGTCAGTTAGTCAGGCAGGCAGTCAGTCAGTCAGTTAGTCAGGCAGGCAGTCAGTCAGTCAGTCAGTTAGTCAGGCAGGCAGTCAGTCAGTCAGTCAGTTAGTCAGGCAGGCAGGCAGGCAGGCAGTCAGTCAGTCAGTTAGTCAGTTAGTCAGGCAGGCAGGCAGGCAGGCAGGCAGTCAGTCAGTCAGTCAGGCAGGCAGGCAGGCAGGCAGTCAGTCAGTCAGTTAGTCAGTTAGTCAGGCAGTCAGTCAGTCAGTCAGTCAGTTAGTCAGGCAGGCAGGCAGTCAGTTAGTCAGTTAGTCAGTTAGTCAGGCAGTCAGTCAGTTAGTCAGTTAGTCAGTTAGTCAGGCAGTCAGTCAGTCAGTTAGTCAGGTAGGCAGGCAGCCAGTCAGTCAGTTAGTCAGTTAGTCAGGCAGTCAGTCAGTCAGTCAGTCAGTCAGGCAGGCAGGCAGTCAGTTAGTCAGTTAGTCAGTTAGTCAGGCAGTCAGTCAGTCAGTCAGTTAGTCAGGCAGGCAGGCAGGCAGTCAATCAGTCAGTCAGTCAGTCAGTCAGTAAGTCAGTTAGTCAGTTAGTCAGGCAGGCAGTCAGTCAGTCAATCAGTCAGGCAGCCAGTCAGTCAGTTAGTCAGGGAGTCAGTCAGTCAGTCAGTTAGTCAGGCAGTCAGTCAGTCAGTTAGTTAGTCAATCAGTCAGTCAGTTAGTTAGTCAATCAGTCAGTCAGTTAGTCAGGCAGGCAGGCAGTCAGTCAGTTAGTCAATCAGTCAGTCAGTCAGGCAGGCGGGCAGGCAGGCAGTCAGTCAGTCCACATTATCCCCATACAGGAGACTCTCACACAGCCTCCTCTACTAAACATATTGAGGTACAGTATGTATCACAACTATTAACCATTCACACAGCCTCCTCTACTCAACATATAAATAGTTGGAACATTTGTAAAATAATAAACCTCTGGGCTGAGGAGCATGTCTATAGTTATAATAAGGTGGGCTGAGGACCATTGTCTATAGTTATAATAAGGTGTCCTTCCAGTTTTGAGGGTTAACGGGTTAAATCTCAGCCCCCCCCCCCCCCCCCCCCTCTAGCTCTCTCAGCAGGCATAAATACCAATTTAGCAGGATAGCTTTGCTTTCCACAGTAGCAGCAGAACAGCACCATAAAACTGCCTCTCCCTCTCTCTCTCTCTCTCTCTCTCTCTCTCTCTCTCTCTCTCTCTCTCTCTCTCCCTCTCCCTCTCCCCCTCTCCCTCTCTCCCTCTCTCCCTCTCTCCCTCTCTCTCTCCCTCCCTCCCTCCCTCCCTCCCTCCCTCTCATGTAAAGTATACCAGCACCACTCATCACCATCACCTCTACCTTTACTAAGGGTTTCTACTGGTTAATAACAAAGCCCATGGATGCATAGTTCTCCCTATCTGGTGTCTGTACTCTGAAGCAGCAAGAACAACACCACGCAGCACAACAGAACAGACAGCAGCAAGAACAACACCATGCAGCACAACAGAACAGACAGCAGCAAGAACAACACCATGAGGCACAACAGAACAGACAGCAGCCAGAACAACACCATGAGGCACAACAGAACAGACAGCAGCAAGAACAACACCATGAGGCACAACAGAACAGACAGCCAGCAGCAAGAACAACACCATGAGGCACAACAGAACAGACAGCAGCCAGAACAACACCATGCAGCACAACAGAACAGACAGCAGCAAGAACAACACCATGAGGCACAACAGAACAGACAGCAGCCAGAACAACACCATGCAGCATAACAGAACAGACAGCAGCCAGAACAACACCATGCAGCACAACAGAACAGACAGCAGCAAGAACAACACCCTGCAGCACAACAGAACAGACAGCAGCATGAACAACACCATGCAGCACAACAGAACAGACAGCAGCAAGAACAACACCATGCAGCACAACAGAACAGACAGCAGCAAGAACAACACCACGCAGCACAACAGAACAGACAGCAGCAAGAACAACACCATGAGGCACAACAGAACAGACAGCAGCAAGAACAGCACCATGAGGCACAACAGAACAGACAGCAGCAAGAACAACACCATGAGGCACAACAGAACAGACAGCAGCTTTGCCAGATAGATCTCATTAGTGTAGACTTGTCTGAACGCTACAGATGGTTGGTTTCATAACCGCAACCTGGGACTTAGCTAGTGAATCATAACCAGACCCTGGGACTTAGCTAGTGAATCATAACCAGGCCCTGGGACTTAGATAGTGAATCATAACCGGACCCTGGGACTTAGCTAGTGAATCATAACCGCAACCTGGGACTTAGCTAGTGAATCATAACCAGACCCTGGGACTTAGCTAGTGAATCATAACCGGACCCTGGGACTTAGCTAGTGAATCATAACCGGACCCTGGGACTTAGCTAGTGAATCATAACCAGACCCTGGGACTTAGCTAGTGAATCATAACCGCAACCTGGGACTTAGCTAGTGAATCATAACCAGGCCCTGGGACTTAGCTAGTGAATCATAACCGGACCCTGGGACTTAGCTAGTGAATCATAACCGGACCCTGGGACTTAGCTAGTGAATCATAACCGCACCCTGGGACTTAGCTAGTGAATCATAACCGGACCCTGGGACTTAGCTAGTGAATCCTAACCGGACCCTGGGACTTAGCTAGTGAATCATAACCAGACCATGATACTTAGCTAGTGAATCCTAACCGGACCCTGGGACTTAGCTAGTGAATCATAACCAGACCATGGGACTTAGCTAGTGAATCATAACCAGACCCTGGGACTAATTTATTTGTCGTGGTCTCTCCCTCCCCCCCCCTCTCTCCCCCCTCTCTCTCCAGCTCTCTCACCTACCTTCCCCCCCTCTCTCTCCCTCTCTCCAGCTCTCTCTCCCTCCCACTCTCACCTCTCTTTCCCCCCTCTCTTTCTCTCCCCCCTCTCTCTCTCTCTCTCTCCCCCGTTACTCTCCCTCTCTTCCCCCCTCTCTCTTCCTCTCCTCTCTTTCCCCCTCTCTTTCCCATTACTCTCCCTCTCTCTCTCTGGCTCTTTCACCTTTCTTTCCCCCTCCCCCCTCTCTCTCTCTAGCTCTTTCACCTCTCTTTCCCCCTCCCCCCTCTCTCTCTCCCATTACTCCCCCCTCTCATTACTCTCCCTCTCTCACCTCTCTTTCCCTCTCTCTCTCTCTACCCCCCCCCCCCCCTCCTCTAAATCTACCAGTTACATAACTAAATGATGCCACTGCAGGTGCCAAGTAACCCATAACCCATTCTACCATAACCCATTCTACCATAACCCATTCTACCATAACCCATTCTACCCATAACCCATTCTACCATAACCCATTCTCCAATCTACCCATAACCCATTCTACCCATAACCCATTCTACCCATAACCCATTCTACCATAACCCATTCTACCATAACCCATTCTACCATAACCCATTCTACCCATAACCCATTCTACCCATAACCCATTCTACCATAACCCATTCTACCCATAACCCATTCTACCATAACCCATTCTACCCATAACCCATTCTACCATAACCCATTCTACCATAACCCATTCTACCATAACCCATTCTACCCATAACCCATTCTACCCATAACCCATTCTACCCATAACCCATTCTACCATAACCCATTCTACCCATAACCCATTCTACCCATAACCCACTCTACCCATAACCCATTCTACCATAACCCATTCTACCATAACCCATTCTACCCATAACCCATTCTACCCATAACCCATTCTACCATAACCCATTCTACCATAACCCATTCTACCATAACCCATTCTACCATAACCCATTCTACCCATAACCCATTCTACCCATAACCCATTCTACCATAACCCATTCTACCATAACCCATTCTACCCATAACCCATTCTACCATAACCCATTCTACCCATAACCCATTCTACCATAACCCATTCTACCATAACCCATTCTACCATAACCCATTCTAACCATAACCCATAACCCATTCTACCATAACCCATTCTACCATAACCCATTCTACCATAACCCATTCTACCATAACCCATTCTACCATAACCCATTCTACCCATAACCCATTCTACCCATAACCCATAACCCATTCTACCATAACCCATTCTACCCATAACCCATAACCCATTCTACCCATAACCCATTCTACCATAACCCATTCTACCATAACCCATTCTACCATAACCCATTCTACCATAACCCATTCTACCCATAACCCATTCTACCCATAACCCATTCTACCATAACCCATTCTACCATAACCCATTCTACCATAACCCATTCTACCATAACCCATTCTACCCATAACCCATTCTACCATAACCCATTCTACCATAACCCATTCTACCATAACCCATTCTACCATAACCCATTCTACCATAACCCATTCTACCCATAACCCATTCTACCATAACCCATTCTACCCATAACCCATTCTACCATAACCCATTCTACCCATAACCCATTCTACCATAACCCATCCTTTCCTTGCACACCATTTGGTTCTGCACTAGTAATACAAACCAAAGAGAACTGTCAGACAGAGGAGCCATTTAAAGGGGAAGGATGTAGTCATTTCCCCTCATTAAAATGTATCTGTCTCTGTATAACAGGTGCTATCTTCAGCAGCTCTCTGTGCGTGTGTGGCTGTGCAGCTCGCTCTGGGGAGAACTGCTCTGCTCTTTAATGAGCCCCTTCTATGCCAATGCTGAGAGGAAGAGAGGGGGGGGGAGAAGGAAGAAAGGAGGGGTGAGAGGGTCTATTGGTCGTGAACAGCAGAGCATTGTCCCTCAATCCGCCGGGTCCTGTCCTCAGTGACCAGTTCTGGACCCCATATTCATAAAGCATCTTAGAGTAGGAGTGCTGATCTAGGATCAGTTTGGCCTTTTAGATCGTAATGAATATGATTAAATGGAGGGGACGGACCTGGTCCTAGATCAGTACTAAGATCACTTTATGAATATGGGCCCTGGTTGGCTTCTAACTGAGCACAAGATGGGATCTAGTCTAAAGATCACTTAATGAATACGGGCCCTGGTTGGCTTCTAACTGAGCACAAGATGGGATCTAGTCTAAAGATCACTTTATGAATACAGGCCCTGGTTGGCTTCTAACTGAGCACAAGATGGGATCTAGTCTAAAGATCACTTTATGAATACGGGCCCTGGTTGGCTTCTAACTGAGCACAAGATGGGATCTAGTCTAAAGATCACTTTATGAATTTGGGCCCTGGTTGGCTTCTAACTGAGCACAAGATGGGATCTAGTCTAAAGATCACTTTATGAATACGGGCCCTGGTTGGCTTCTAACTGAGCACAAGATGGGATCTAGTCTAAAGATCACTTTATGAATACGGGCCCTGGTTGGCTTCTAACTGAGCACAAGATGGGATCTAGTCTAAAGATCACTTTATGAATATGGGCCCTGGTTGGCTTCTAACTGAGCACAAGATGGGATCTAGTCTAAAGATCACTTTATGAATACGGGCCCTGGTTGGCTTCTAACTGAGCACAAGATGGGATCTAGTCTAAAGATCACTTTATGAATACGGGCCCTGGTTGGCTTCTAACTGAGCACAAGATGGGATCTAGTCTAAAGATCACTTTATGAATATGGGCCCTGGTTGGCTTCTAACTGAGCACAAGATGGGATCTAAGCTAAAGCCCGAGAAAGCGATGCACCTCATACCTCCAACTAAAGTGGGTCTGTGAAGCAGGAAGAATGTAAGGAAGCAGAAAGACACAATTCTTCAAGCTCTCTGTTTTAACTATTTACAATAACCTTTATTTAACTAGGCAAGTCAGTTAAGAACTAATTCTTATTTATTATGACAGCTTAGGAACAGTGGAATAACTGCCTTGCTCAGGGGCATAACGACCGATTTTAACCTTGTCAGCTCGGGGATTCGATCTAGCAACCTTTCAGGCTACTGCCCCAACGCTCTAACCACTAGGCTACCTGCCGCCCCAAAAGGTTACAATGACGGCCTACACCAGGCAAACCCGGACGACGCTGGGCCAATTGTGCGCCGCCCTATGGGACTCCCAATCACAGCCGGATGTGATACAGCCTGGATCTTAAAAGAGGACGTTGACTAGCTTCCAGACTGTCTAGGATATAAATTAATGATGTGCTTGCTATAGGAAAAGGAAGCTCAACTCTCTATCCAGTTGCCATCCATCCTCACACACTGCATTCGGTCTCTTGCCGCAGCACTTGAGGAGATGATGGTGTCTGTGTGCACATTCTGACTACAGAGAATGACTTTAAGTGATGTATTTTGCAATATGAGAGCTGCTGTGGTAGCGGCTGAAAAGGTTGACATTCCAAATCCCCACAGAGTCACAGTGTGATGACAAGGTTGACTTGTAACGTCATCAGCACTCATAATGAGTCCTTAGTAGACCCTGCTGTGTAGGAGACACATAGACACACAGACACACACAGACACAGACAGACAGATACACAGACAGACAGATACACAGACAGACAGATACACAGACAGACAGATAGACAGACAGACAGACAGACAGACACAGAAATACAGAAATACAGACAGACAGAGATTGACAGACAGACACAGAAATGCAGATACACAGACAGACACACAGACAGAGATAGACACAGACAGACAGAGTGATTGACAGACAAACACACAGACAGACACACAGACAGACAGAGAGATTGACAGACAGACACAGAACTACAGATACACAGACCGACCGACCGACAGACACACACCGACCGACCGACAGACAGATTCTGTATCTTCCATGCAAGCATCTGTTGGCGTCAATGTTTTCACTTCGGTTCAGAGATAATCTGCTCATTATCTCTTAGTTAGATGATGCATCTCAGTGCAGTCCTCTGTGGCTCAGTTGGTAGAGCACGGTGGCTTTGGTGCTTGCAACACCAGGAGAATGAATTCAATTCATGCAGGCACCAATCATTAGAAAATGTATGAAAGCTTTGGAAACTCGGCTTTGGATAAAATTGGTCTCGCCCTGCCATCACAATGATGCTATGCTGTAGATCAGGGGTTCACAAACAGGGACCCTCTGCACACATCAACAACAGTCACCCACGAAGCATCGTTACCCATCGCTCCACAAAAGCCGTGGCCCTTGCAGAGCAAGGGGAACCACTACTTCAATGTCTCAGAGCAAGTGACGTCACCGATTGAAACGCTATTTAGCGCACACCACCGCTAACTAAGCTAGCCGTTTCACATCCGTTACAGTAGCACCACCGCTAACTAAGCTAGCCGTTTCACATCCGTTACAGTAGCACCACCGCTAACTAAGCTAGCCGTTTCACATCCGTTACAGTAGCACCACCGCTAACTAAGCTAGCCGTTTCACATCCGTTACAGTAGCACCACCGCTAACTAAGCTAGCCGTTTCACATCCGTTACAGTAGCACCACCGCTAACTAAGCTAGCCGTTTCACATCCGTTACAGTAGCACCACCGCTAACTAAGCTAGCCGTTTCACATCCGTTACAGTAGCACCACCGCTAACTAAGCTAGCCGTTTCACATCCGTTACAGTAGCACCACCGCTAACTAAGCTAGCCGCTTCACATCCGTTACAGTAGCACCACCGCTAACTAAGCTAGCCGTTTCACATCCGTTACAGTAGCACCACCGCTAACTAAGCTAGCCGTTTCACATGTTTTGTTTTTTTGTTCAAATAATCAAAGATTGATGACGAGTTGGTTATTTGAAACAGCTGTGTTTAAAGACCCTGCTGTAGAACCACGGATTCTAAGTATCCTTCCACTGAGACCAAGGCTGCATCCAATGGCACCCTATTCCAACGACACCCTATTCCAATGGCACCCTATTCCAATGACACCCTATTCCAATGGCACCCTATTCCAATGGCACCCTATTCCAAATGGCACCCTATTCCAAATGGCACCCTATCCCAAATGGCACCCTATTCCAATGGCACCCTATTCCAATGGCACCCTATTCCAATGGCACCCTGTTCCAAATGGCACCCTATTCCAATGGCACCCTATTCCAATGGCACCCTGTTCCAATGGCACCCTGTTCCAATGGCACCCTGTTCCAATGGCACCCTGTTCCAATGGCACCCTATTCCAATGGCACCCTATTCCAATGGCACCCTGTTCCAATGGCACCCTGTTCCAATGGCACCCTGTTCCAATGGCACCCTATTCCAAATGGCACCCTATTCCAAATGGCACCCTATTCCAATGGCACCCTATTCCAAATGGCACCCTATTCCAATGGCACCCTATTCTAATGGCACCCTATTCCAATGGCACCCTATTCCAAATGGCACCCTATTCCAATGGCACCCTATTCTAATGGCACCCTATTCCAATGGCACCCTATTCCAATGGCACCCTATTCCCTTTTTACCAGAGCCGTCAGAAAGGATTCACACCCCTTTGACTTTTCCCACATCTTGTTGTGTCACAGCCTGAATTTAAAATGGATTCCATTGAGATTTTTCCATCACTGACCTACACACAAGGCAAAGAAGGCCACCTATTGGTATATGGGTAAAACAATTAATAAAAGCAGACATTTAATATCCCTTTGAGCATGATGGTTATTATTTACACTTTGGATGGTGTATCAATACACCCAGTCACTACAAGGATACTGGCGTCCTTCCTAACTCAGTTGCCGGAGAGGAAGGAAACCCCTCAGAGATTTCACCATGAGGTAAATGGTGTCTTTAAAACTGTTACAGAGTTTAATGGCTGTGATAAGAGAAAACTGAGGATGGATAAACAACATTGTAGTTACTCCACAATACACACTAAATGACAGAGTAAAATGAAGGATCCCTGTACAGAAAAAAATATTCCAAAACATGCATCCTGTTTGCAACAAGGCACTAAAGTAATACTGCAACACATGTGGCAAAGCAATACATTTTTTGTCCTGAATACAAAGTGTTATTTTTGGTGGAAAAACCCAATACGACACATAACTTAGTTCCACTCTCCATATTTTCAAGCATAATGGTGCCTGCATCATGTTATGGGTATGCTTGTAATCGTTAAGAACTGGGGTGTTTTTCAGGATAAAATAATACACTGAATGGAGCTAAGCACTGGCAAAATCCTAGAGGAAAACCTGGTTTAATCTGCTTTCCACCAGACACTGGGAGACAAATTCACCTTTCATCAGGACAACAAATTAAACACAATGTCAAATCTACACTGGAGTTGCTTACCAAGAAGACAGTAAATGTTCCTCAGTGTCCGAGTTACAGTGTTTACTTAAATATACTTGGAAATATATGGCAAGACCTGAAAATGGTTGTCTAGCAATGATCAACAACCAATTTGACAGAGATTGAAGAATTTCTAGAAGTATAATGGGCAAATGTTGCACAATCCAGGTGTGGAAAGCTCTTAGAGACTCACCCAGAAAGACTCACAGCTGTATTCGCTGCCAAAGGTGCATCGGTAAAGTTTTGATTCTAGGGTGTGAATAATTATGTAAATGATAGCCTGGTTCCTCTCTAGGTTTCTTCGTAGGTTCTGGCCTTTCTAGAGAGTTCTTCCGAGCCCCTGTGCTTCTACATCTGCATTGCTTGCTGTTTGGGGTTTTAGTCTGGGTTTCTGTATAGCACTTTGAGACATCAGCTGATGTAAAAAGGGCTTTATAAATACATTTGATTGATTGATGAGATATTTATGTACTTAATTTGTATTTATTTATCTAAAAACGTGTTTTCACTGTCATTATGGGATATTGTGTGTACATACAGTAGGTGGGTGAGGGAGAAAAACAACAATTAATTTTGAATTCAGGCTGTAAATAAGTCAAGGGGTGTGAATCATTTCTGAAGGCCCTGGATAGGGAAGTATATAGGGAATACGGTTCCATTTGGGACACTCCCTAAGTATCCTTCCCTGGCATTGAGATGAAGCCATGTGTTGTGTTCCTGTCCTTGGCACTGAGGGGGAGTCCTCAGCTCAGTCTCCACCGTACAAACAGTGACGCACACACACACACACACACACACACACAGAGAGACAGACTGACACACACACAGCGAGAGAGACAGACTGACACACACACAGCGAGAGAGACAGACTGACACACACACACAGAGAGAGACAGACTGACACACACACACACACAGAGAGAGAGACAGACTGACACACACACACAGAGAGAGACAGACTGACACACACACACAGAGAGACAGACTGACACACACAGAGAGAGACAGACTGACACACACACAGCGAGAGAGACAGACTGACACACACAGAGAGAGACTGACTGACACACACACAGAGAGACAGACTGACACACACACAGAGAGACAGACTGACACACACACAGAGAGACAGACTAACACACACAGTCTTTTGCCCACTGTCTGATCTGGTGCCACTGTGCCACACAAGTGGATCCCCTTTTTACTGGCATGTGATTGGCTGTGTTTGGGAGCGTGACAGGAGAGAATGAATCGAGTCTCTCTAAAATAAATAAACAAACAAACAAAAAATAAACAAATAAATACATACATAAAAAATAAATAAATAAAGAACTAGATAAACAAATAAATAAAACAATAAATAAATAACTAAATAAACAAATAAAACAATAAATAAAGAACTAAATAAACAAATAAATAAACAAAACAATAAATAAAGAACTAAATAAACAAACAAATAAATAAACAAATAAATACATACATAAAATAATAAATAAATAAAAAACTAAACAAATAAATAAACAAAACAATAAATAAATAACTAAATAAACAAATACATTAAAAAAACAATAAATAAATCAAGCAGAACTTACAGCTTATAACCAATCGGACAGGGAGTCCAGAGGGTGAGTCATGGGCCGGACAGCGAGTCCACAGGGTGAGTCATGGGCCGGACAGCGAGTCCACAGGGTGAGTCATGGACCGGACAGCGAGTCCACAGGGTGAGTCATGGGCCGGACAGCGAGTCCACAGGGTGAGTCATGGGCCGGACAGCAAGTCCACAGGGTGAGTCATGGGCCGGACAGCAAGTCCACAGGGTGAGTCATGGGCCGGACAGCGAGTCCACAGGGTGAGTCATGGGCCGGACAGCGAGTCCACAGGGTGAGTCATGGGCCGGACAGCAAGTCCACAGGGTGAGTCATGGGCCGGACAGCGAGTCCACAGGGTGAGTCATGGGCCGGACAGCGAGTCCACAGGGTGAGTCATGGGCCGGACAGCGAGTCCACAGGGTGAGTCATGGGCCGGACAGCGAGTCCACAGGGTGAGTCATGGGCCGGACAGCGAGTCCACAGGGTGAGTCATGGGCCGGACAGCGAGTCCACAGGGTGAGTCATGGGCCGGACAGCGAGTCCACAGGGTGAGTCATGGGCCGGACAGCGAGTCCACAGGGTGAGTCATGGCCCGGACAGTGAGTCCACAGGGTGAGTCATGGCCCGGACAGTGAGTCCACAGGGTGAGTCATGGGCCGGACAGCGAGTCCACAGGGTGAGTCATGGCCCGGACAGCGAGTCCACAGGGTGAGTCATGGGCCGGACAGCGAGTCCACAGGGTGAGTCATGGGCCGGACAGCGAGTCCACAGGGTGAGTCATGGCCCGGACAGCGAGTCCACAGGGTGAGTCATGGGCTGGACAGCGAGTCCACAGGGTGAGACATGGGCTGGACAGCGAGTCCACAGGGTGAGTCATGGGCCGGACAGCGAGTCCACAGGGTGAGTCAATATCAAAGTTACCCACGTCAGGATTTAATATGAATCAAAGTTACCCACAAACAACTGGTTAAAAGTAGTGCAATATATAGGGAACACACACACACACACACACACACACACACACACAGTAAATCGTTTTCCACTTTACAAAGGACGAGCCAGATCAACTATGACACTGGGCATTATATCAAGAACTTTGTATTGCAACCCCACTGTATGACGTGTGTCGGGATCAACAACCTCCCATCTATCAACGGTGCAATAGACGTCGGTGTTGTGTTAACTATAGACTAGTGTATCATTGTCCTTCAGAATAAGCCTATTACGAGAATATCTGTCCAAATGTGTCCGTGGGCATTTTCTACACAACTAATACGTTATTGTGTAGGGCATTGAATAACTGTGTATTGATTTAGACTAGCGCAGAAATGAAGGAGTAGACATTATTTAGGAAAAAATGAAGTGGGGCTCTATACTACTGTAGCACCAACTCGGTTTATATCGACATGACATTATGTTAGAAATCAATTAAGTCTGGAATAACAAACCTAACATGCTTCTAGAGCCTAACCAAAGCTTGTCTTATACACAGGGCGGGGTAGCCTGGGGGGGGCGGGGTAGCCTGGGGAGGGGGGACCAGTAACCGAAAGGTTGTTAGATCGAATCCCCGAGCTGACAAGGTACAAATCTGTCGTTCTGCCCCTGAACAATGCAGTTAACCCACTGTTCCTAGGCTGTCATTGTAAATAAGAATTTGTTCTTAACTGACTTGCCTAGTTCAATAAAGGTACAAATAAATCAAATTAACCGGCGCAGAGGTTTAGACGAACTCAATGTTAGGTATAGCCTACACCTTATGACGAACTAATATATATATATATATATATATATATATATATATATATATATATATATATATATATATATATATAAAGCAGATTCCACATAATGAAGCGTTGTTATAGTAACTGTATTGTTATAACCTTTAGAATTGTATTCATGAGGTGAATTCGCGTTGTATTCATGTTGCCGTTGCATGTTATTGTTGCCTATCAGTGAGGCGCATTCAAGAGCGGGTCAACTGTGCCGCGCAATTAGCTACATTACCTGTCTGGTTATAAACATATCACCTCCGTTACTGCCTAGGGTTACCATCAGGTTACAACACACCCGGTGGCCTAGTCTATTCGTTCAACCTCACCTCATTAGCCTACAGCGTAATATTTTCAATTTCATTCCAAACAAAATAGTATTCATTTAAAATAGCCAACTCACGTCTCTGAAGCGATTCCAGTGTTTGATCTTCCGGCTGTACTGAGAAATGGTTGATAGCCATTGCTTATCTTCCATGAAATTCCCTGCTTTTTCTCCCTCTTTCCCACCTTTCACTTCCACCTGCATCGATGTGCCGAACAGCACGACGGCTGGCAGCAGGAGGCAAACCACATCTCTCATCCCGACCATATTTGTGTTGCTGTTTTAGTAGCCGCTATATCTTATCCTGTCCTCTAAACCAAGGTTTTAACGATGCGAGGTAGCCAGGCAGCCCGACTCGAATAGACTACGCGTTTCTCATAGACGAGTTTACAGCAGTGCGATCAGGGCAGTGCGAGCATGAATATGAGAGAGAGAGAGACGCCAGTGAAATATTATTCTAAACCGTGTTTCTAATTGAATGAGTGAAGCCAGCAATAGCCTAAAATGCATTTGACTCTTCCATTTAGTAGTCTATTATACAACACTGTCATACAATACTGTACTTTGGATGGTTATTTGGTCTTAATTAACAAGTAAAACATGTTTTAAAGTGTTTATCCCTCTTCTTATTGTCCTACTTGTCTTTAGTCTACCAAATAGAAATGGATGAATTATTGAGTCTTGCCAGCACACAGTCACAGAACTGATAGAAATGGATGAATTATTGAGTGTACCAGCACACAGTCACAGTCACAGAACTGATAGAAATGGATGAATTATTGAGTGTACCAGCACACAGTCACAGGACTGATATAAATTTATGAATTATTGAGTCGTACCAGCACATAGAACTGATAGAAATGTATGAATTATTGAGTCGTACCAGCACACAGTCACAGAACTGATAGAAATGGATGAATTATTGAGTGTACCAGCATAAAGTCACAGGACTGATATAAATGTATGAATTATTGAGTCGTGCCAGCACACAGTCACAGTCACAGAACTGATAGAAATGGATGAATTATTGAGTCATGCCAGCACACAGTCACAGTCACAGAACTGATATAAATTGATGAATTATTGAGTCGTACCAGCACACAGTCACAGTCACAGAACTGATAGAAATGTATGAATTATTGAGTCGTACCAACACACAGAACTGATAGAAATGTATGAATTATTGAGTCGTACCAGCACACAGAACTGATAGAAATGTATGAATTATTGAGTCGTACCAGCACACAGAACTGATAGAAATGTATGAATTATTGAGTCGTACCAGCACACAGTCACAGGACTGATATAAATGTATGAATTATTGAGTCGTGCCAGCACACAGTCACAGAACTGATAGAAATGTATGAATTATTGAGTCGTACCAGCACACAGTCACAGAACTGATAGAAATGTATGAATTATTGAGTCGTACCAGCACACAGTCACAGAAGCA
>NC_048565.1:89746595-89976595 GCF_013265735.2 Oncorhynchus mykiss | reverse complement strand
TTACATGGATGTGGACTAGTGACAGCAGTAACATGTGAAGTAGAGATTACAGTGATGTGGACTAGTAACAGTAGTAACATGTG
This sequence comes from Oncorhynchus mykiss, assembly GCF_013265735.2. Lineage (NCBI taxonomy): Eukaryota > Metazoa > Chordata > Actinopteri > Salmoniformes > Salmonidae > Oncorhynchus > Oncorhynchus mykiss. Next base: position 89,976,512 of record NC_048565.1, on the reverse strand, counting down.
AAGTAGAGATTACAGTGATGTGGATGGACTAGTGACAGCAGTAACATGTGAAGTAGAGATTACAGTGATGTGGACTAGTGACAGCAGTAACATGTGAAGTAGAGATTACATGGATGTGGACTAGTGACAGCAGTAACATGTGAAGTAGAGATTACAGTGATGTGGACTAGTGACAGCAGTAGAGATTACAGTGATGTGGACTAGTGACAGCAGTAGAGATTACAGTGATGTGGACTAGTGACAGCAGTAACATGTGAAGTAGAGATTACATGGATGTGGACTAGTGACAGTAGTAACATGTGAAGTAGAGATTACAGTGATGTGGACTAGTGACAGCAGTAACATGTGAAGTAGAGATTACAGTGATGTGGACTAGTGACAGCAGTAATATGTGAAGTAGAGATTACAGTGATGTGGACTAGTGACAGCAGTAATATGTGAAGTAGAGATTACAGTGATGTGGACTAGTGACAGCAGTAACATGTGAAGTAGAGATTACAGTGATGTGGACTAGTGACAGCAGTAACATGTGAAGTAGAGATTACAGTGATGTGGACTAGTGACAGCAGTAACATGTGAAGTAGAGATTACATGGATGTGGACTAGTGACAGTAGTAACATGTGAAGTAGAGATTACAGTGATGTGGACTAGTGACAGTAGTAACATGTGAAGTAGAGATTACAGTGATGTGGACTAGTGACAGTAGTAACATGTGAAGTAGAGATTACATGGATGTGGACTAGTGACAGCAGTAACATGTGAAGTAGAGATTACAGTGATGTGGACTAGTAACAGCAGTAACATGTGAAGTAGAGATTACAGTGATGTGGACTAGTGACAGTAGTAATATGTGAAGTAGAGATTACAGTGATGTGGACTAGTGACAGTAGTAACATGTGAAGTAGAGATTACAGTGATGTGGACTAGTGACAGTAGTAACATGTGAAGTAGAGATTACATGGATGTGGACTAGTGACAGCAGTAACATGTGAAGTAGAGATTACAGTGATGTGGACTAGTAACAGCAGTAACATGTGAAGTAGAGATTACAGTGATGTGGACTAGTGACAGTAGTAATATGTGAAGTAGAGATTACAGTGATGTGGACTAGTGACAGTAGTAATATAAACTCAGCAAAAAAAGAAACGTCCCTTTTTCAGGACACTGTCTTTCAAAGATAATTAGTAAAATCCAAATAACTTCAGATCTTCATTGTAAAGGGTTTAAACACTGTTTCCCAGGCTTGTTCAATGAACCATAAACAATTAATGAACATGCACCTGTGGAACGGTCGTTAAGACACTAACAGCTTTACAGACGGTAGGCAATTAAGGTCACAGTTATGAAAACCTAGGACACTAAAGAGGCCTTTCTACTGACTCTGAAAAACACCAAAAGAAAAATGCCCAGGGTCCCTGCTCATCTGTGTGAACGTGCCTTAGGCATGCTGCAAGGAGGCATGAGGACTGCAGATGTGGCCAGGGCAATAAATTGCAATGTCCGTACTGTGAGACGCCTAAGACAGCGCTATGGGGAGACAGGACAGAGAGCTGATCGTCCTTGTAGTGGCAGACCACGTGTAACAACACCTCCAAACGATCGGTACATCGGAACATCACAATTGCGGGAGAGGTACAGGTTGGCAACAACAACTGCCCGAGATACACCAGGAACGCACAATCCCTCCATCAGTGCTCAGACTCTCCGCAATAAGCTGAGAGAGGCTGGACTGAGGGCTTGTAGGCCTGTTGTAAGGCAGGTCCTCACCAGACATCACCGGGAACAACGTCGCCTATGGGCACAAACCCACCGTCGCTGGACCAGACAGGACTGGCAAAAAGTGCTCTTCACTGACGAGTCGCGGTTTTGTCTCACCATGAGTGATGGTCGGATTCGCGTTTATCGTAGAAGGAATGAGCATTACATGGAGGCCTGTACTCTGGAGCGGGATCGATTTGGAGGTAGAGGGTCCATCATAGTCTGAGGCGGTGTGTCACAGCATCATCGGACTGAGCTTGTTGTCATTGCAGGCAATCTCAACGCTGTGCGTTACAGGGAAGACATCCAACTCCCTCATGTGGTACCCTTCCTGCAGGCTCATCCTGACATGACCCTCCAGCATGACAATGCCACCAGCCATACTGCTCGTTCTGTGCATGATTTCCTACAAGACAGGAATGTCAGTGTTCTGCCAGTGCCAGCGAAGAGCCCGGATCTCAATCCCATTGAGCACGTCTGGGACCTGTTGGATCGGAGGGTGAGGGCTAGGGCCACTCCCCCCAGAAATGTCCGGGAACTTGCAGGTTCCTTGGTGGAAGAGTGGGTTAATATCTCACAGCAAGAACTGGCAAATCTGGTGCAGTCCATGAGGAGGAGATGCACTGCAGTACTTAATGCAGCTGGTGGCCACAACAGATACTGACTGTTACTTTTGATTTTGACCTCCCCCCTTTGTTCAGGAACACATTATTCCATTTATGTTAGTCACATGTCTGTGGAACTTGTTCAGTTTATGTTTCAGCTGTTGAATCTTGTTATGTTCATACAAATATTTACACATGTTAAGTTTGCTGAAAATTAAAGTTTGCTGAAAAAGTTGACAGGTAGAGGACGTTTCTTTTTTTGCTGAGTTTAAGAGGTAGCAGCAGCTCTCTCTGGAATAAATAATTGTTCTTATTACCCCCATGTGGATGTTGTGAGTCCCATATGTCCTGAGTGGGAGAACCTTGGACCCGCGTCCCAAGGTTCTCGGGGCGGCAGGGTAGCCTAGTGTGCTGGACTAGTAACCGGAAGGTTGCAAGTTCAAATCCCCGAACAAGGTACAAATCTGTCGGTCTGCCCCTGAACAGGCCGTCACTGAAAATAAGAATTTGTTCTTAACTGACTTGCCGAGTTAAATTAAGGTAAAATAAATCAAAACAATCACACCTTTTCCCCCCTATGTAGTGCTCTACATTCAACCAGGGCCCTCAGACCTAGGGGGCATCCCAAATGACTCCTATTCCATGGTCAGAAGTCATGCATTATAAAAGGAATAGAGCAGCATTTGGGACACACATCGAAGTGGAATAATCAAGTGAGATTCTGCACTTTAACTGTGGATGCTGCATAAAAACCGGGCCATAATTTAGGTTCAGTCAATTATTTCTAGAGAGGAGGAGGGAAGAAAGACTCCGAAATAATATTTTTGCCAGGGAAGACATTTTATTTAGCAGTTTTATCATATTCCCCTCACGTCTGTCTCTTGAGGTGAGCTGTGGAAGAGCTGATGAGTTTAATTGAAATGCTGGATTAATTGATGTCATCTCGGACTCTCTTTCTCCCTCCCTCTCTCTTCCTTCTCTCCCTCTCTCTTCTCTGTCTCCCTCTTCTCTGTCTCCCTCTCTTCTCTTTGGCTCCCTCTCTTCTCTGTCTCCCTCTTCTCTGTCTCCCTCTCTTCTCTTTGGCTCCCTCTCTTCTCTTTGTCTCCCCTCCCTTCTCTGTCTCCCTCTCTTCTCTCTCTCCCTCCCTCTTCTCTGTCTCCCCTCTCTTCTCTGTCTCCCTCTCTTCTCTGTCTCCCTCTCTTCTCTGTCTCCCTCTCTTCTCTGTCTCCCTCTCTTCTCTGTCTCCCTCTCTCCCTCCCTCTTCTCTGTCTCCCCTCTCTTCTCTGTCTCCCTCTCTTCTCTGTCTCCCTCTCTTCTCTCTCTCCCTCTCTCTCCCTCTCTTCTCTCTCTCCCTCTCTCTTCTCTCTCTTCTCTATCTCCCTCTCTCTCCCTCTCTTCTCTCTCTCCCTCTCTCTTCTCTGTCTCCCTCTCTCTTCTCTGTCTCCCTCTCTCTTCTCTGTCTCCCTCTCTCTTCTCTGTCTCCCCCTCTCTTCTCTGTCTCCCTCTCTCCCTCCCTCTTCTCTGTCTCCCCTCTCTTCTCTGTCTCCCTCTCTTCTCTGTCTCCCTCGCTCTCCCTCTCTTCTCTCTCTCCCTCTCTCTCTTCTCTCTCCCCCTCTCTCTTCTCTCTCTCCCTCTCTCCCTTCTCCGTCTCCCTCTCTCTTTGTCTCCCTCTCTCTTCTCTCTCCCTCTCTCTCTTCTCTCTCTCCCTCTCTCTTCTCTCTCTCCCTCCCTCTTCTCTCTCTCCCTCTCTCTTCTCTGTCTCCCGCTCTTCTCTGTCTCCCCCTCTCTTCTCTGTCTCCCCCTCTTCTCTGTCTCCCTCTCTCCTCTGTCTCCCTCTCTCTTCTCTGTCTCCCCCTCTTCTGTCTCCCTCTCTCTTCTCTGTCTCCCGCTCTTCTTTGTCTCCCTCTCTTCTCTGTCTCCCTCTCTTCTCTCTCTCCCTCTCTTCTCTGTCTCCCTCTCTTGTCTGTCTCCCTCGTCTGTCTCCCCCTCTTCTCTGTTTCCCTCTCTTCTCTGTTTCCCTCTCTTCTGTCTCCCTCTCTTCTGTCTCCCTCTCTCTTCTTTGTCTCCCCCTCTTCTCTGTCTCCCTCTCTTCTGTCTCCCTCTCTTTTGTCTCCCTTTCTTCTGTCTCCCTCTCTTCTGTCTCCCTCCCTCTCTTCTCTGTCTCTCCCTCTCTTCTGTCTCTCCTTCTCTTCTCTGTCTCTCCCTCTTCTCTGTCTCCCTCTCTTCTCTGTCTCCCCCTCTTCTCTGTCTCTCCCTCTTCTCTGTCTCTCCCTCTTCTCTGTCTCCCTCTCTTCTCTGTCTCCCCCTCTTCTCTGTCTCCCTCTCTTCTGTCTCCCTTTCTTCTGTCTCCCTCTCTTCTGTCTCCCTCCCTCTCTTCTCTGTCTCTCCCTCTCTTCTGTCTCTCCTTCTCTTCTCTGTCTCCCTCTCTTCTCTGTCTCCCTCTCTTCTGTCTCCCTCCCTCTCTTCTCTGTCTCTCCCTCTTCTCTGTCTCCCTCTCTTCTCTGTCTCCCCCTCTTCTCTGTCTCCCCCTCTTCTCTGTCTCCCCCTCTTCTCTGTCTCCCTCTCTTCTCTGTCTCCCCCTCTCTTGTCTCCCCCTCTCTTCTGTCTCCCTCTCTTCTCTGTCTCCCTCCCTCTCCCTTCTGTAGATAGAACCATCATTAAAGTCATCTAACCTCCTCTGTGAGCATAATCAGTTTACACAAAGGACCAAGTCGAGGGCAGAAACACTTAATGTGAATAACACTGACTGACGACACACTTCAAAATGGAATCATCTACAAAATGTGAATACATTAAACCCACCATCCTATTGAATGTAGTGAAGATGTGATGGTTAGCAGGTCATAATATCATACTTTCATTTAGTGCAACCTGTTTTGCTTTCTCTTATAGTAAACACACATTGTCTATGAAAAACCTCACCTAACGACAAGCATTGAGTCCTGTCAACCAGCCAATTCATTATGAGAAGATTAACACCTAACGACAAGCATTGAGTCCTGTCAACCAGCCAATTCATTATGAGAAGATTAACACCTAACGACAAGCATTGAGTCCTGTCAACCAGCCAATTCATTATGAAAAGCCACACCTAACGACAAGCATTGAGTCCTGTCAACCAGCCAATTCATTATGAAAAGCCTCACCTAACGACAAGCATTGAGTCCTGTCAACCAGCCAATTCATTATGAGAAGCCTCACCTAACGACAAGCATTGAGTCCTGTCAACCAGCCAATTCATTATGAAAAGCCACACCTAACGACAAGCATTGAGTCCTGTCAGCCAGCCAATTCATTATGAAAAGATTAACACCTAACGACAAGCATTGAGTCCTGTCAACCAGCCAATTCATTATGAGAAGCCTCACCTAACGACAAGCATTGAGTCCTGTCAACCAGCCAATTCATTATGAAAAGATTAACACCTAACGACAAGCATTGAGTCCTGTCAACCAGCCAATTCATTATGAAAAGATTAACATGCACAAGTTTGAATAATTTGTCTGTTTATTATTAAAATATATTTTTTTACAGATTAATCTCATATCACAATAGTGGAACCTTATGGCATAGAGGGAAAAAATATCAAAACCAAATGTTACCCCAATGTGTCATTAACCCCAATGTGTCATAAACCCAATGTGTCATTAACCCAATGTGTCATTAACCCAATGTGTCATTACCCCAATGTGTCATTAACCCAATGTGTCATTAACCCAATGTGTCATTAACCCCAATGTGTCATTACCCCAATGTGTCATTACCCCAATGTGTCATTAACCCAATGTGTCATTAACCCCAATGTGTCATTACCTCAATGTGTCATTACCCCAATGTGTCATTAACCCCAATGTGTCAGTAACCCCAATGTGTAATTTATCCAATGTGTCATTAATCCAATGTGTCATTAACCCAATGTGTCATTAATCCAATGTGTCATTAATCCAATGTGTCATTAACCCAATGTGTCATTAATCCAATGTGTCATTAACCCCAATGTGTAATTTATCCAATGTGTCATTAATCCAATGTGTCATTAACCCAATGTGTCATTAACCCCAATGTGTAATTTATCCAATGTGTCATTAATCCAATGTGTTATTAACCCAATGTGTCATTAACCCCAATGTGTCAGTAACCCCAATGTGTAATTTATCCAATGTGTCATTAATCCAATGTGTCATTACCCCAATGTGTCATTACCCCAATGTGTCATTAACCCCAATGTGTAATTTATCCAATGTGTCATTAATCCAATGTGTCATTACCCCAATGTGTCATTACCCCAATGTGTCATTAATCCAATGTGTCATTAACCCAATGTGTCATTAACCCCAATGTGTCAGTAACCCCAATGTGTCAGTAACCCCAATGTGTAATTTATCCAATGTGTCATTAATCCAATGTGTCATTACCCCAATGTGTCATTACCCCAATGTGTCATTAACCCCAATGTGTCATTAACCCCAATGTGTCATTAACCCAATGTGTCATTAACCCAAATAGGCATTACCCCAATGTGTCATTAACCCAATGTGTCACTAACCCAAATAGTCATTACCCCAATGTGTCATTACCCCAATGTGTCATTACCCCAATGTGTCATTACCCCAATGTGTCATTAACCCAATGTGTCATTACCCCAATGTGTCATTACCCCAATGTGTCATTACCCCAATGTGTCATTAATCCAATGTGTCATTACCCCAATGTGTCATTAACCCCAATGTGTCATTAACCCAATGTGTCATTACCCCAATGTGTCATTAACCCAATGTGTCATTAACCCAAATAGGCATTACCCCAATGTGTCATTAACCCAATGTGTCATTAACCCAAATAGTCATTACCCCAATGTGTCATTACCCCAATGTGTCATTAACCCAATGTGTCATTAACCCAAATAGTAATTACCCCAATGTGTCATTACCCCAATGTGTCATTAACCCAATGTGTCATTAACCCAATGTGTCATTACCCCAATGTGTCATTACCCCAATGTGTCATTACCCCAATGTGTCATTAACCCAATGTGTCATTAACCCAAATAGTCATTACCCCAATGTGTCATTACCCCAATGTGTCATTACCCCAATGTGTCATTAACCCAATGTGTCATTACCCCAATGTGTCATTACCCCAATGTGTCATTACCCCAATGTGTCATTAACCCAATGTGTCATTAACCCAATGTGTCATTAATCCAATGTGTCATTACCCCAATGTGTCATTAATCCAATGTGTCATTAACCCAATGTGTCATTAACCCCAATGTGTCATTAACCCCAATGTGTCATTAACCCCAATGTGTCATTAATATAATCACGTTGTTTTCAGGCCTTCAACTCCAGTTGAAACGTAAACACTTCAGGAAGACAAGTTTTTAAATCAGGAAGCACGTGACTGGGGGAGATGGAGCACGATGTCCCACGGAAATGAACGGCAGCATTTTCTGACACAATTCCACTGGCATTTGATTGGCCTGCAGCCAAGTGCACGGTGACAGGGACATCCTAGAGTTTTCTGACACGGTGACAGGGACATCCTAGAGTTTTCTGACATGGTGACAGGGACATCCTAGAGTTTTCTAACATGGTGACAGGGACATCCTAGAGTTCCTGACATGGTGACAGGGACATCCTAGAGTTTTCTGACATGGTGACAGGGACATCCTAGAGTTCCTGACATGGTGACAGGGACATCCTAGAGTTCCTGACATGGTGACAGGGACATCCTAGAGTTTCCTGACACGGTGACAGGGACATCCTAGAGTTTCCTGACACAGTGACAGGGACATCCTAGAGTTCCTGACACGGTGACAGGGACATCCTAGAGTTCCTGACACGGTGACAGGGACATCCTAGAGTTTCCTGACACGGTGACAGGGACATCCTAGAGTTCCTGACACGGTGACAGGGACATCCTAGAGTTTCCTGACACGGTGACAGGGACATCCTAGAGTTCCTGACACGGTGACAGGGACATCCTAGAGTTCCTAACACGATGACAGAGACATCCTAGAGTTCCTGACACGGTGACAGGGACATCCTAGAGTTTCCTGACACGGTGACAGGGACATCCTAGAGTTTCCTGACATGGTGACAGGGACATCCTAGAGTTTCCTGACATGGTGACAGGGACATCCTAGAGTTCCTGACACGGTGACAGGGACATCCTAGAGTTCCTGACACGGTGACAGGGACATCCTAGAGTTCCTGACACGGTGACAGGGACATCCGAGAGTTTTCTGACATGTCCACCTTGTAACCCGGTCCTTCATCTCTGCAGGTCCAGTCCACCTTGAAGCTTCATCGTTCACCTCTGACCTGCGAGACACAATCGACATCAACATTGAACAGAACAGTACAAGATGCAGAGGAAACATTCATGGACTCAACATTAAAGTGGAACAGTTTTTTACCCAAACATTACAGCAACAATGGCTCTGAGTGAGACCTCCACGGCAAATGAGAAATGCATCCGTGGTTATATCCCAAATGGCACCCTATTCCCTATATAGTGCACTACTTTAGACCAGAGCCCTATAGAACCCTATTCCCTATATAGTGCACTACTTTAGACCAGAGCCCTATAGAACCCTATTCCCTATATAGTGCACTACTTTAGCCCAGAGCCCTATAGAACCCTATTCCCTATATAGTGCACTACTTTAGCCCAGAGCCCTATAGAACCCTATTCCCTATATAGAGCACTACTTTAGACCAGGGCCCTTTGGTCCTATGCTATAGGCCCCGGTCAAAAGTAGTGCACTATATAGGGAACAGGTTGCCATTTTGGAGCGTAGCCTCAGTGACTCATAATGCTGCTGGGCTGTGGTGGAGAACCAACCAACGCTGCTAGAATATTCTAGGCAGAGGGAGAATACTAAGTCTGCCTGGAGAAACTGTCTAATAAGTCATCTTAACTGGCTTACTGGCTGCAAGTAGGGGTTACTCCAAATATGTAGATTTAATTCAATTGGATTCAAACTGGGTCACACGGCTATTAAAGGTGCCAAGTTAGAGAGCAGAGGAGAGGAAGCCAGTCTGAAGTGAGAGAGCAGAGAGGAAGCCAGTCTGAAGTGAGAGAGGAGAGGAAGCCAGTCTGAAGTGAGACAGCAGAGGAGAGGAAGCCAGTCTGAAGTGAGACAGCAGAGGAGAGGAAGCCAGTCTGAAGTGAGACAGCAGAGGAGAGGAAGCCAGTCTGAAGTGAGACAGCAGAGGAGAGGAAGCCAGTCTGAAGTGAGACAGCAGAGGAGAGGAAGCCAGTCTGAAGTGAGAGAGCAGAGCAGAGGAGAGGAAGTCTGTCTGAAGTGAGAGAGCAGAGGAAGACAACTTAACAAATGTGGGAAGCATTGGAGTCAACATGGGCCAACAGCATCCCTGTGGTTATCCCATGGTTGTGTGTATTGTCTCTACAACTAAATAAACATGGTTATGTGTATTGTCTCTACAACTAAATAAACATGGTTGTGTGTATTGTCTCTATAACTGTAAATAAACATGGTTATGTGTATTGTTTATAACTAAATAAACATGGTTATTCTCTCTCTGTGTGGATAGATTGCAGGGTTAACATGGTTATTCTCTCTCTGTGTAGATAGATTGCAGGGTAAACGTGGTTATTCTCTCTCTGTGTGGATAGATTGCAGGGTAAACATGGTTATTCTCTCTGTGTAGATAGATTGCAGGGTAAACATGGTTATTCTCTCTGTGTAGATAGATTGCAGGGTAAACATGGTTATTCTCTCTCTGTGTAGATAGATTGCAGGGTTAACATGGTTATTCTCTCTCTGTGTAGATAGATTGCAGGGTAAACGTGGTTATTCTCTCTCTGTGTGGATAGATTGCAGGGTAAACATGGTTATTCTCTCTGTGTAGATAGATCGCAGGGTAAACATGGTTATTCTCTCTCTGTATAGATAGATTGCAGGGTAAACATGGTTATTCTCTCTCTGTGTAGATAGATTGCAGGGTAAACATGGTTATTCTCTCTGTGTAGATAGATTGCAGGGTAAACATGGTTATTATCTCTCTGTGTAGATAGATTGCAGGGTAAACATGGTTATTCTCTCTGTGTGGATAGATTGCAGGGTAAACGTGGTTATTCTCTCTCTGTGTGGATAGATTGCAGGGTAAACATGGTTATTCTCTCTCTGTGTAGATAGATTGCAGGGTAAACATGGTTATTCTCTCTCTGTGTAGATAGATTGCAGGGTAAACATGGTTATTCTCTCTGTGTAGATAGATTGCAGGGTTAACATGGTTATTCTCTCTCTGTGTGGATAGATTGCAAGGTTAACATGGTTATTCTCTCTCTGTGTAGATAGATTGCAGGGTAAACGTGGTTATTCTCTCTCTGTGTAGATAGATTGCAGGGTAAACAGACATTGACAGCAGCAGAGCCCCCTCCAGACTCAATCAGCATGTCATCTGCCTGCCTCAGCTACCCCGGAGTGTGTGTGTGTGTGTGTGTGTGTGTGTGTGTGTGTGAGAGAGAGAGAGAGAGAGAGAGTGGTCTGTTTATCTGTGCGTGGTCTGTTTCTCTCTCTCTCTCTGTCTGTCTTTCTGTTTGCATCGACTGGCCATCACATCAGGGTGTCTCTGTAGGCTTTTTAAAGACACTGATTGGTTAGAGCAATTGAGTGTCTCCTAGCTGAATGTCACATAAAACACATCAAAACAACAACCGCTGAACGGAGGAAGGTGCCCTGTGTCCTATTCCACAGGTAATGACATCTAACAAACGCCACAAGACATTCCCCTTCATGACAGCAGCAGCTGTCGTTGCCGTGTGCCTGTCTGGCACGTTGATAAACCATCTATCCATAGAGCTTTACAAATATGGTGTAACGTTTAACAGTCCAACAATAGAAAACAAACCCAAGAACATCTCATCATTTAAGCAGGTTAATGTTTGGTTACCAGCTGACTGAGAGGTACGACACACAACTAAAACCATCTCATCATTTAAGCAGGTTAATGTTTGGTTACCAGCTGACTGAGAGGTACGACACACAACTAAAACCATCTCATCATTTAAGCAGGTTAATGTTTGGTTACCAGCTGACTGAGAGGTACGACACACAACTAAAACCATCTCATCATTTAAGCAGGTTAATGTTTGGTTACCAGCTGACTGAGAGGTACGACACACAACTAAAACCATCTCATCATTTAAGCAGGTTAATGTTTGGTTACCAGCTGACTGAGAGGTACGACACACAACTAAAACCATCTCATCATTTAAGCAGGTTAATGTTTGGTTACCAGCTGACTGAGAGGTACGACACACAACTAAAACCATCTCATCATTTAAGCAGGTTAATGTTTGGTTACCAGCTGACTGAGAGGTATGAGGCACAACTAAAACCATCTCATCATTTAAGCAGGTTAATGTTTGGTTACCAGCTGACTGAGAGGTACGAGGCACAACTAAAACCATCTCATCATTTAAGCAGGTTAATGTTTGGTTACCAGCTGACTGAGAGGTATGAGGCACAACTAAAACCATCTCATCATTTAAGCAGGTTAATGTTTGGTTACCAGCTGACTGAGAGGTACGACACACAACTAAAACCATCTCATCATTTAAGCAGGTTAATGTTTGGTTACCAGCTGACTGAGAGGTACGACGCACAACTAAAACCATCTCATCATTTAAGCAGGTTAATGTTTGGTTACCAGCTGACTGAGAGGTACGACACACAACTAAAACCATCTCATCATTTAAGCAGGTTAATGTTTGGTTACCAGCTGACTGAGAGGTACGACGCACAACTAAAACCATCTCATCATTTAAGCAGGTTAATGTTTGGTTACCAGCTGACTGAGAGGTACGACGCACAACTAAAACCATCTCATCATTTAAGCAGGTTAATGTTTGGTTACCAGCTGACTGAGAGGTACGACGCACAACTAAAACCATCTCATCATTTAAGCAGGTTAATGTTTGGTTACCAGCTGACTGAGAGGTACGACACACAACTAAAACCATCTCATCATTTAAGCAGGTTAATGTTTGGTTACCAGCTGACTGAGAGGTATGAGGCACAACTAAAACCATCTCATCATTTAAGCAGGTTAATGTTTGGTTACCAGCTGACTGAGAGGTATGACACACAACTAAAACCATCTCATCATTTAAGCAGGTTAATGTTTGGTTACCAGCTGACTGAGAGGTATGAGGCACAACTAAAACCATCTCATCATTTAAGCAGGTTAATGTTTGGTTACCAGCTGACTGAGAGGTATGAGGCACAACTAAAACCATCTCAGCAATTAATGTCTTGTCTTGTCTTGTCTTGTCTTGTCTTGTCTTGTCTTGTCTTGTCTTGTCTTGTCTTGTCTTGTCTTGTCTTGTCTTGTCTTGTCTTGTCTTGTCTTGTCTTGTCTTGTCTTGTCTTGTCTTGTCTTGTCTGTGGTGTTCAATTAACCTGACGCCAGTTAAAAAGGTAGGACTGACCACTTAAAGGAAAAAGTTCCTCTGACCTTAAAAATGGATTAACGGCTAAATCAATTTCCTGTGTGCTGCTCCAGCCACTTCAAGCATGTAACTAACTGTATCTGCACTTCTCAAAAGGTCAAAGGTCTTTGAAATGTCTTCTGCCTTTTTCTTTCCTACACGCTTTTAAATGAGATACGGGAGCTTTCTAAGTACAATGTCAGAAATGGTACAGGATGGTTTTGAATGACAACATCGTAAACATTTGGATATTAAAAGCCAGAAGGTATCTCAGTGGATTGGCCGACTTCACTGTGTGGATCACAACAATACGCCACTTCTCCTAACTTGGTATGAAATGAAACATGTCAGTTGGGTATATAACAATATTTAGATAAGTGTTGTTTCTCTTTGAATGTCCCAAAAACACTAACTTCAGAAACTAAAATAGATTGAATACTTGTTAGAATTTGATGAAGACATTCTTATAATGGATTTTTCATTCTAGATGAAAAATCAGAAGAAGTGGATTTAATCTTTGATAGTTTAGTGCAATATTTGTAATGATCCTAGTCTTAAAGGAGGATAGGTGATTGATTTGCCCACGTCATTATTTTCAATAATCCATTGGTTTCTTTTTTGGCTCTACTAAGCAGAAATGGAGAGCTGTCAACGGATAGAGGAAGATTCCTCATCCCCCTGGGGAAAGAAGAGGCTGTTTTCTCCCTATCAGCAGATCTGTTGACTTCTGTCCTGTTAGACATGACCTGTAGGAACTAGACGTTTCTCCACATACGCTGATGCTGCAGGAAATAGACATTTATCCACGGGAAGCAGAGAAAGCATCAGTGATGCTTTAGGTGAAACCCCAAGCACAAAGAAACATCGGCATGATCTAATACTACATTTATGTAATGAGAAGAAGAAATACTTCAGAAATGATTTATTTTGAATGGCCCATGAAAACACTACAACAAAGATAGTCAACACCGAGAGAGAGAGAGACAGAGAGACAAAGAGAGAGACAGAGAGAGAGAGAGAGAGACAGAGAGACATTGAGACAGAGAGACAAAGAGAGAGACAGAGAGAGAGAGAGAGACATTGAGACAGAGAGACAAAGAGAGAGACAGAGAGACAGAGAGAGAGACAGAGAGACAGAGAGACAAAGAGACAGAGACATTGAGACAGAGAGACAAAGAGAGAGACAGAGAGAGAGAGAGAGACATTGAGACAGAAACAAAGAGAGAGACAGAGAGAGAGAGAGACATTGAGACAGAGAGACAAAGAGAGAGACAGAGAGAGAGAGAGAGACAAAGAGAGAGACAGAGAGAGAGACAATGAGAGAGAGACCGAGAGAGAGAGACAAAGAGAGAGACACAGAGAGAGAGAGAAACAGAGAGACATTGAGACAGAGAGACAAAGAGAGAGAGACATTGAGACAGAGAGACAAAGAGAGAGACAGAGAGAGAGCGAAACAGAGACATTGAGACAGAGAGACAAAGAGAGAGACAGAGAGAGAGAGAAACAGAGAGAGAGAGAGACAACAAGAGAGAGAGAGACAGATGATGAATGAATATCAGAATCCATAGAAGAAATGTCTATGGTACCACAAAATATCCCTGTCTGAACAGAACTGATTTATCCACAAAGTATCCCTGTCTGAACAGAACTGATTTATCCACAAAGTACCCCTGTCTGAACAGAACTGATTTATCCACAAAGTACCCCTGTCTGAACAGAACTGATTTATCCACAAAGTATCCCTGTCTGAACAGAACTGATTTATCCACAAAGTATCCCTGTCTGAACAGAACTGATTTATCCTCAAAGTATCCCTGTCTGAACAGAACTGATTTATCCTCAAAGTATCCCTGTCTGAACAGAACTGATTTATCCTCAAAGTATCCCTGTCTGAACAGAACTGATTTATCCTCAAAGTATCCCTGTCTGAACAGAACTGATTTATCCACAAAGTATCCCTGTCTGAACAGAACTGATTTATCCACAAAGTATCCCTGTCTGAACAGAACTGATTTATCCACAAAGTATCCCTGTCTGAACAGAACTGATTTATCCTCAAAGTATCCCTGTCTGAACAGAACTGATTTATCCACAAAGTACCCCTGTCTGTAGTGTCCTGACATGTGGTCTATGCTGCAGTGTCCTGACATGTGGTCTTCTCTGTAGTGTCCTGACTCCTGACATGTGGTCTACGCTGCAGTGTCCTGACATGTGGTCTATGCTGCAGTGTCCTGACATGTGGTCTTCTCTGTAGTGTCCTGACATGTGGTCTTCTCTGTAGTGTCCTGACATGTGGTCTACTCTGTAGTGTCCTGACATGTGGTCTACGTTGTAGTGCCCTGACATGTGGTCTACTCTGTAGTGTCCTGACATGTGGTCTTCTCTGTAGTGTCCTGACATGTGGTCTTCTCTGTAGTGTCCTGACTCCTGACATGTGGTCTACTCTGTAGTGTCCTGACATGTGGTCTACTCTGTAGTGTCCTGACATGTGGTCTACTCTGTAGTGTCCTGACATGTGGTCTACTCTGTAGTGTCCTGACATGTGGTCTACTCTGCAGTGTCCTGACATGTGGTCTTCTCTGCAGTGTCCTGACATGTGGTCTACGCTGTAGTGCCCTGACATGTGGTCTTCTCTGCAGTGTCCTGACATGTGGTCTTCTCTGCAGTGTCCTGACATGTGGTCTTCTCTGTAGTGTCCTGACATGTGGTCTTCTCTGCAGTGTCCTGACATGTGGTCTTCTCTGTAGTGTCCTGACATGTGGTCTTCTCTGTAGTGTCCTGACATGTGGTCTTCTCTGTAGTGTCCTGACTCCTGACATGTGGTCTACTCTGTAGTGTCCTGACATGTGGTCTACGTTGTAGTGCCCTGACATGTGGTCTACTCTGTAGTGTCCTGACATGTGGTCTACTCTGTAGTGTCCTGACATGTGGTCTACTCTGCAGTGTCCTGACATGTGGTCTTCTCTGCAGTGTCCTGACATGTGGTCTACGCTGTAGTGCCCTGACATGTGGTCTTCTCTGCAGTGTCCTGACATGTGGTCTTCTCTGCAGTGTCCTGACATGTGGTCTACTCTGCAGTGTCCTGACATGTGGTCTTCTCTGCAGTGTCCTGACATGTGGTCTACTCTGCAGTGTCCTGACATGTGGTCTTCTCTACAGTGTCCTGACATGTGGTCTACGCTGTAGTGCCCTGACATGTGGTCTACTCTGTAGTGTCCTGACATGTGGTCTTCTCTGCAATGTCCTGACATGTGGTCTTCTCTGTAGTGTCCTGACATGTGGTCTTCTCTGCAGTGTCCTGACATGTGGTCTACTCTGCAGTGTCCTGACATGTGGTCTTCTCTGCAATGTCCTGACATGTGGTCTTCTCTGCAGTGTCCTGACATGTGGGCTTCTCTGTAGTGTCCTGACATGTGGTCTTCTCTGTAGTGCCCTGACATGTGGTCTACGCTGTAGTGCCCTGACATGTGGTCTTCTCTGCAGTGTCCTGACATGTGGTCTTCTCTGCAGTGTCCTGACATGTGGTCTTCTCTGCAGTGTCCTGACATGTGGTCTTCTCTGCAGTGTCCTGACATGTGGTCTACTCTGTAGTGTCCTGACATGTGGTCTTCTCTGTAGTGTCCTGACTCCTGACATGTGGTCTACTCTGTAGTGTCCTGACATGTGGTCTACGTTGTAGTGCCCTGACATGTGGTCTACTCTGTAGTGTCCTGACATGTGGTCTACTCTGTAGTGTCCTGACATGTGGTCTACTCTGCAGTGTCCTGACATGTGGTCTTCTCTGCAGTGTCCTGACATGTGGTCTACGCTGTAGTGCCCTGACATGTGGTCTTCTCTGCAGTGTCCTGACATGTGGTCTTCTCTGCAGTGTCCTGACATGTGGTCTACTCTGCAGTGTCCTGACATGTGGTCTTCTCTGCAGTGTCCTGACATGTGGTCTACTCTGCAGTGTCCTGACATGTGGTCTTCTCTACAGTGTCCTGCCATGTGGTCTACGCTGTAGTGCCCTGACATGTGGTCTACTCTGTAGTGTCCTGACATGTGGTCTTCTCTGCAATGTCCTGACATGTGGTCTTCTCTGTAGTGTCCTGACATGTGGTCTTCTCTGCAGTGTCCTGACATGTGGTCTACTCTGCAGTGTCCTGACATGTGGTCTTCTCTGCAATGTCCTGACATGTGGTCTTCTCTGCAGTGTCCTGACATGTGGTCTTCTCTGTAGTGTCCTGACATGTGGTCTTCTCTGTAGTGCCCTGACATGTGGTCTACGCTGTAGTGCCCTGACATGTGGTCTTCTCTGCAGTGTCCTGACATGTGGTCTTCTCTGCAGTGTCCTGACATGTGGTCTTCTCTGCAGTGTCCTGACATGTGGTCTTCTCTGCAGTGTCCTGACATGTGGTCTACTCTGCAGTGTCCTGACATGTGGTCTTCTCTGCAGTGTCCTGACATGTGGTCTACTCTGCAGTGTCCTGACATGTGGTCTTCTCTGCAGTGTCCTGACATGTGGTCTACTCTGCAGTGTCCTGACATGTGGTCTTCTCTGCAGTGTCCTGACATGTGGTCTACGCTGTAGTGCCCTGACATGTGGTCTTCTCTGCAGTGTCCTGACATGTGGTCTAGTCTGTAGTGTCCTGACATGTGGTCTAGTCTGTAGTGTCCTGACTCCTGACCTGTGGTCTAGTCATTCCTGGAAACCTTTGCCCAGCACATCCTGAATGACATCTCTCTCTGCCAAAAGAAAAGAGTGTTGCAGCCCTTAACAATTTAATTAACCTGCAAATCAGGCCCTTTCCCCGTCCCTGTACTTACTAGGAGGGTATTATGGGATGTTTCCAAGAACGAATAAGCCAAGCTCTTGACGGTTTACCTGAGCCTGCGGTTTTCATTTCTCCCTTCCTGACAGTAACAAGCCTTAAAACTAGATGAGTCATTTGCTGCTTTTGTCAATACACCGTGGTATTTTCTACTGTCTGTCTACATGACACTGAGATCATTCTCTCTGTCTCTGTCAGTCAGTCAGTCTCAGGAGATAGGCAGTGGCTGATTAGGCCATGACTTCGGCCCGAAATGGCACCCTATGGGCCCTGGTCAAAAGAAGTGCACTATATAGGGAATAGGGTGCCATTTGGGCCAAACAGTGCATTTGGAAAGTGTTCAAACCCCTTGACTTTTTCCCCATCAAACTACACACAATACCCCATAATGACATCACAATACCCCATAATGACATCACAATACCCCATAATGACATCACAATACCCCATAAAGACAAAGCGAAAACAGGTTTTTAGAAATTCTTGCAAATGTTTATATAACCCCCCCCCCCCCCCTATGTAAATACGTTATATACATAGGTATTCAGACCCTTTGCTATGAGACTCAATGAAGCTGATCATCCTTGGAGATGTTTCCACAACTTGGAGTCCACCTGTAGTAAATTCAATTGATTGGACATGATTTGGAAAGGCACACACCTGTCTATATAAAGGTCCCACAGCACTGTCAGAGCAAAAACCAAGCCATGAGGTCAAAGGAATTGTCCGTAGAGCTCCAAGACAGGATTTTAACAAGGCACAGATCTGGGGAAGGGTACCAAAACATTTCTGCAGCATTGAAGGTCCCCTAGAACACAGTGGCCTCCTTCATTCCTAAATTGAAGAAGTTTGGAACCTCCAAGACTCGTCCTAGAGCTGGCAGATGGTCACTCTTGACAGAGCTCCAGAGCTCCTCTGTGGAGATGGGAGAATCTTCCAGAAGGACAACCATCTCTGCAGCCGTCCACCAATCAGGCCTTTATGGTAGAGTGGCCAAACGGAAGCCACTCCTCAGTAAAAAAGGCACATGACAGCCGCTTGGAGTTTGTCAAAAGGCACCTAAAGGACTCTCAGACCATGAGACAACAAGATGCTCTGGTCTGATGAAACCAAGATTGAACTCACTGGCCTGAATGCCAAGCATATTGTCTGGAGTAAACCTGGCACCATCCCTAAAGACTGGGAGACTAGTCAGGATCGAGGGAAAGATGAAAGGAGCAAAGTACAGAGAGATCCTTGATGAAAAGCTGCTCCAGAGCGCTCAGGACCTCAGACTGGGGCGAAGGTTCACCTTCCAACAGGACAACGACCCTAAGCACACAGCCAAGACAACGCAGGAGTGGCTTCAGGACAAGTCTCTGAATGTCCTTGAGTGGCCCAGCCAGAGCCCGGACTTGAACCCGATCGAACATCTCTGGAGAGACCTGAGAATAGCTGTGCAGCGACACTCCCCATCAAACCTGACAGAGCTGAGAGGATCTGCAGAGAAGAATGGGAGAAACTCCCCAAATACAGGTGTGCCAAGCTTGTTGTGTCACACCCAAGAAGACTCAAGGCTGTAATCGCTGCCAAAGGTGCTTCAATAAAGTACAGAGTAAAGGGTCTGAATACTTATGTAAATGTGATATCTGTTTTTTGTGTGTTAAAAAAATAAATTGCAAACATTTCTAAAAAACAGTTTTTGGTTCGTCATCATGGGGTATTGTGTGTAGAATAAAAACCTGTTTTTGGTTCGTCATCATGGGGTATTGTGTGTAGAATAAAAACCTGTTTTTGGTTCGTCATCATGGGGTATTGTGTGTAGAATGAAAACCTGTTTTTGGTTCGTCATTATGGGGTATTGTGTGTAGAATAAAAACCTGTTTTTGGTTCATCATCATGGGGTATTGTGTGTAGAATGAAAACCTGTTTTTGGTTCGTCATTATGGGGCATTGTGTGTAGAATGAAAACCTGTTTTTGGTTCGTCATCATGGGGTATTGTGTGTAGAATGAAAACCTGTTTTTGGTTCGTCATCATGGGGTATTGTGTGTAGAATAAAAACCTGTTTTTGGTTCGTCATCATGGGGTATTGTGTGTAGAATAAAAACCTGTTTTTGGTTCGTCATCATGGGGTATTGTGTGTAGAATAAAAACCTGTTTTTGGTTCGTCATCATGGGGTATTGTGTGTAGAATGAAAACCTGTTTTTGGTTCGTCATCATGGGATATTGTGTGTAGAATGACGAGGGGAAAAAACCCAATGAAGTCCATTTTAGAATAAGGCTGTAAGGTAAACCATCTGTGGGAAAAGGGGGTCTGAATACTTTCTGACTGTTTCTCTTCTGTCTCCGAGGCCTCTGGGCGCCAAGGAGGAGGGTTGAACAGATACATTCTATAGACACAACACAGTGTCACTATCAATGTTCTGATGCTCGGCAGGATGGCTGGGTCGGCTGGGGGCATTTACATAACCCTGTCTAATCATTGCTGTTGACAAGAATCCAGGAAGAAGGACAAATGTGTGTGTGTGTGTGTGTGTGTGTGTGTGTGTGTGTGTGTGTGTGTGGTCTAGCTGCTACAGTATCCTAGTAATGAGTGTCTTTGAGCTGACAGACAGAGCTAGCCAAGTGCACTCGGTGGTAGATATTTCCCTCCTGCATGACATGCCAAGCAAGCAGCGGGCAGCAGGACATCGCTCTGAGGGCAGGACAGGAGGAAGTGAATGTAGCTGAGCAGACTGTGACAGCAGGACATCTCTCTGAGGGCAGGACAGGAGGAAGTGAATGTAGCTGAGCTGAGCAGACTGTGACAGCAGGACATCTCTCTGAGGGCAGGACAGGAGGAAGTGAATGTAGCTGAGCAGACTGTGACAGCAGAACATCTCTCTGAGGGCAGGACAGGAGGAAGTGAATGTAGCTGAGCTGAGCAGACTGTGACAGCAGGACATCTCTCTGAGGGCAGGACAGGAGGAAGTGAATGTAGCTGAGCTGAGCAGACTGTGACAGCAGGACATCTCTCTGAGGGCAGGACAGGAGGAAGTGAATGTAGCTGAGCTGAGCAGACTGTGACAGCAGGACATCTCTCTGAGGGCAGGACAGGAGGAAGTGAATGTAGCTGAGCTGAGCAGACTGTGACAGCAGGACATCTCTCTGAGGGCAGGACAGGAGGAAGTGAATGTAGCTGAGCAGACTGTGACAGCAGGACATCTCTCTGAGGGCAGGACAGGAGGAAGTGAATGTAGCTGAGCAGACTGTGACAGCAGGACATCTCTCTGAGGGCAGGACAGGAGGAAGTGAATGTAGCTGAGCAGACTGTGACAGCAGGACATCTCTCTGAGGGCAGGACAGGAGGAAGTGAATGTAGCTGAGCAGACTGTGACAGCAAGACATCTCTCTGAGGGCAGGACAGGAGGAAGTGAATGTAGCTGAGCAGACTGTGACAGCAGGACATCTCTCTGAGGGCAGGACAGGAGGAAGTGAATGTAGCTGAGCAGACTGTGACAACAGGACATCTCTCTGAGGGCAGGACAGGAGGAAGTGAATGTAGCTGAGCAGACTGTGACAGCATGAGATCTCTCTGAGGGCAGGACAGGAGGAAGTGAATGTAGCTGAGCAGACCGTGACAGCAGGACATCTCTCTGAGGGCAGGACAGGAGGAAGTGAATGTAGCTGAGCTGAGCAGACTGTGACAGCAGGACATCTCTCTGAGGGCAGGACAGGAGGAAGTGAATGTAGCTGAGCTGAGCAGACTGTGACAGCAGGACATCTCTCTGAGGGCAGGACAGGAGGAAGTGAATGTAGCTGAGCTGAGCAGACTGTGACAGCAGGACATCTCTCTGAGGGCAGGACAGGAGGAAGTGAATGTAGCTGAGCAGACTGTGACAGCAGGACATCTCTCTGAGGGCAGGACAGGAGGAAGTGAATGTAGCTGAGCAGACTGTGACAGCAGGACATCTCTCTGAGGGCAGGACAGGAGGAAGTGAATGTAGCTGAGCAGACTGTGACAGCAGGACATCTCTCTGAGGGCAGGACAGGAGGAAGTGAATGTAGCTGAGCAGACTGTGACAGCAAGACATCTCTCTGAGGGCAGGACAGGAGGAAGTGAATGTAGCTGAGCAGACTGTGACAGCAGGACATCTCTCTGAGGGCAGGACAGGAGGAAGTGAATGTAGCTGAGCAGACTGTGACAACAGGACATCTCTCTGAGGGCAGGACAGGAGGAAGTGAATGTAGCTGAGCAGACTGTGACAGCATGAGATCTCTCTGAGGGCAGGACAGGAGGAAGTGAATGTAGCTGAGCAGACCGTGACAGCAGGACATCTCTCTGAGGGCAGGACAGGAGGAAGTGAATGTAGCTGAGCTGAGCAGACTGTGACAGCAGGACATCTCTCTGAGGGCAGGACAGGAGGAAGTGAATGTAGCTGAGCTGAGCAGACTGTGACAGCAGGACATCTCTCTGAGGGCAGGACAGGGGGAAGTGAATGTAGCTGAGCAGACTGTGACAGCAGGACATCTCTCTGAGGGCAGGACAGGAGGAAGTGAATGTAGCTGAGCTGAGCAGACTGTGACAGCAGGACATCTCTCTGAGGGCAGGACAGGAGGAAGTGAATGTAGCTGAGCAGACTGTGACTGCAGGACATCTCTCTGAGGGCAGGACAGGAGGAAGTGAATGTAGCTGAGCTGAGCAGACTGTGACAGCAGGACATCTCTCTGAGGGCAGGACAGGAGGAAGTGAATGTAGCTGAGCAGACTGTGACAGCAGGACATCTCTCTGAGGGCAGGACAGGAGGAAGTGAATGTAGCTGAGCAGACTGTGACAGCAGGACATCTCTCTGAGGGCAGGACAGGAGGAAGTGAATGTAGCTGAGCAGACTGTGACAGCAGGACATCTCTCTGAGGGCAGGACAGGGGGAAGTGAATGTAGCTGAGCAGACTGTGACAGCAGGACATCTCTCTGAGGGCAGGACAGGAGGAAGTGAATGTAGCTGAGCTGAGCAGACTGTGACAGCAGGACATCTCTCTGAGGGCAGGACAGGAGGAAGTGAATGTAGCTGAGCAGACTGTGACTGCAGGACATCTCTCTGAGGGCAGGACAGGAGGAAGTGAATGTAGCTGAGCTGAGCAGACTGTGACAGCAGGACATCTCTCTGAGGGCAGGACAGGAGGAAGTGAATGTAGCTGAGCAGACTGTGACAACAGGACATCTCTCTGAGGGCAGGACAGGAGGAAGTGAATGTAGCTGAGCAGACTGTGACAGCATGAGATCTCTCTGAGGGCAGGACAGGAGGAAGTGAATGTAGCTGAGCAGACCGTGACAGCAGGACATCTCTCTGAGGGCAGGACAGGAGGAAGTGAATGTAGCTGAGCTGAGCAGACTGTGACAGCAGGACATCTCTCTGAGGGCAGGACAGGAGGAAGTGAATGTAGCTGAGCTGAGCAGACTGTGACAGCAGGACATCTCTCTGAGGGCAGGACAGGAGGAAGTGAATGTAGCTGAGCTGAGCAGACTGTGACAGCAGGACATCTCTCTGAGGGCAGGACAGGAGGAAGTGAATGTAGCTGAGCAGACTGTGACAGCAGGACATCTCTCTGAGGGCAGGACAGGAGGAAGTGAATGTAGCTGAGCAGACTGTGACAGCAGGACATCTCTCTGAGGGCAGGACAGGAGGAAGTGAATGTAGCTGAGCAGACTGTGACAGCAGGACATCTCTCTGAGGGCAGGACAGGAGGAAGTGAATGTAGCTGAGCAGACTGTGACAGCAAGACATCTCTCTGAGGGCAGGACAGGAGGAAGTGAATGTAGCTGAGCAGACTGTGACAGCAGGACATCTCTCTGAGGGCAGGACAGGAGGAAGTGAATGTAGCTGAGCAGACTGTGACAACAGGACATCTCTCTGAGGGCAGGACAGGAGGAAGTGAATGTAGCTGAGCAGACTGTGACAGCATGAGATCTCTCTGAGGGCAGGACAGGAGGAAGTGAATGTAGCTGAGCAGACCGTGACAGCAGGACATCTCTCTGAGGGCAGGACAGGAGGAAGTGAATGTAGCTGAGCTGAGCAGACTGTGACAGCAGGACATCTCTCTGAGGGCAGGACAGGAGGAAGTGAATGTAGCTGAGCTGAGCAGACTGTGACAGCAGGACATCTCTCTGAGGGCAGGACAGGGGGAAGTGAATGTAGCTGAGCAGACTGTGACAGCAGGACATCTCTCTGAGGGCAGGACAGGAGGAAGTGAATGTAGCTGAGCTGAGCAGACTGTGACAGCAGGACATCTCTCTGAGGGCAGGACAGGAGGAAGTGAATGTAGCTGAGCAGACTGTGACTGCAGGACATCTCTCTGAGGGCAGGACAGGAGGAAGTGAATGTAGCTGAGCTGAGCAGACTGTGACAGCAGGACATCTCTCTGAGGGCAGGACAGGAGGAAGTGAATGTAGCTGAGCAGACTGTGACAGCAGGACATCTCTCTGAGGGCAGGACAGGAGGAAGTGAATGTAGCTGAGCAGACTGTGACAGCAGGACATCTCTCTGAGGGCAGGACAGGAGGAAGTGAATGTAGCTGAGCAGACTGTGACAGCAGGACATCTCTCTGAGGGCAGGACAGGGGGAAGTGAATGTAGCTGAGCAGACTGTGACAGCAGGACATCTCTCTGAGGGCAGGACAGGAGGAAGTGAATGTAGCTGAGCTGAGCAGACTGTGACAGCAGGACATCTCTCTGAGGGCAGGACAGGAGGAAGTGAATGTAGCTGAGCAGACTGTGACAGCAGGACATCTCTCTGAGGGCAGGACAGGAGGAAGTGAATGTAGCTGAGCAGACTGTGACAGCAGGACATCTCTCTGAGGGCAGGACAGGAGGAAGTGAATGTAGCTGAGCAGACTGTGACAGCAAGACATCTCTCTGAGGGCAGGACAGGAGGAAGTGAATGTAGCTGAGCAGACTGTGACAGCAGGACATCTCTCTGAGGGCAGGACAGGAGGAAGTGAATGTAGCTGAGCAGACTGTGACAACAGGACATCTCTCTGAGGGCAGGACAGGAGGAAGTGAATGTAGCTGAGCAGACTGTGACAGCATGAGATCTCTCTGAGGGCAGGACAGGAGGAAGTGAATGTAGCTGAGCAGACCGTGACAGCAGGACATCTCTCTGAGGGCAGGACAGGAGGAAGTGAATGTAGCTGAGCTGAGCAGACTGTGACAGCAGGACATCTCTCTGAGGGCAGGACAGGAGGAAGTGAATGTAGCTGAGCTGAGCAGACTGTGACAGCAGGACATCTCTCTGAGGGCAGGACAGGGGGAAGTGAATGTAGCTGAGCAGACTGTGACAGCAGGACATCTCTCTGAGGGCAGGACAGGAGGAAGTGAATGTAGCTGAGCTGAGCAGACTGTGACAGCAGGACATCTCTCTGAGGGCAGGACAGGAGGAAGTGAATGTAGCTGAGCAGACTGTGACTGCAGGACATCTCTCTGAGGGCAGGACAGGAGGAAGTGAATGTAGCTGAGCTGAGCAGACTGTGACAGCAGGACATCTCTCTGAGGGCAGGACAGGAGGAAGTGAATGTAGCTGAGCAGACTGTGACAGCAGGACATCTCTCTGAGGGCAGGACAGGAGGAAGTGAATGTAGCTGAGCAGACTGTGACAGCAGGACATCTCTCTGAGGGCAGGACAGGAGGAAGTGAATGTAGCTGAGCAGACTGTGACAGCAGGACATCTCTCTGAGGGCAGGACAGGGGGAAGTGAATGTAGCTGAGCAGACTGTGACAGCAGGACATCTCTCTGAGGGCAGGACAGGAGGAAGTGAATGTAGCTGAGCTGAGCAGACTGTGACAGCAGGACATCTCTCTGAGGGCAGGACAGGAGGAAGTGAATGTAGCTGAGCAGACTGTGACTGCAGGACATCTCTCTGAGGGCAGGACAGGAGGAAGTGAATGTAGCTGAGCTGAGCAGACTGTGACAGCAGGACATCTCTCTGAGGGCAGGACAGGAGGAAGTGAATGTAGCTGAGCTGAGCAGACTGTGACAGCAGGACATCTCTCTGAGGGCAGGACAGGATGAAGTGAATGTAGCTGAGCTGAGCAGACTGTGACAGCAGGACATCTCTCTGAGGGCAGGACAGGAGGAAGTGAATGTAGCTGAGCTGAGCAGACTGTGACAGCAGGACATCTCTCTGAGGGCAGGACAGGAGGAAGTGAATGTAGCTGAGCAGACTGTGACAGCAGAACATCTCTCTGAGGGCAGGACAGGAGGAAGTGAATGTAGCTGAGCAGACTGTGACAGCAGGACATCTCTCTGAGGGCAGGACAGGAGGAAGTGAATGTAGCTGAGCTGAGCAGACTGTGACAGCAGGACATCTCTCTGAGGGCAGGACAGGAGGAAGTGAATGTAGCTGAGCAGACTGTGACAGCAGGACATCTCTCTGAGGGCAGGACAGGGGGAAGTGAATGTAGCTGAGCAGACTGTGACAGCAGGACATCTCTCTGAGGGCAGGACAGGGGGAAGTGAATGTAGCTGAGCAGACTGTGACAGCAAGACATCTCTCTGAGGGCAGGACAGGAGGAAGTGAATGTAGCTGAGCAGACTGTGACAGCAGGACATCTCTCTGAGGGCAGGACAGGGGGAAGTGAATGTAGCTGAGCAGACTGTGACAGCAGGACATCTCTCTGAGGGCAGGACAGGAGGAAGTGAATGTAGCTGAGCAGACTGTGGCAGCAGGACATCTCTCTGAGGGCAGGACAGGAGGAAGTGAATGTAGCTGAGCTGAGCAGACTGTGACAGCAGGACATCTCTCTGAGGGCAGGACAGGAGGAAGTGAATGTAGCTGAGCAGACTGTGACAGCAGGACATCTCTCTGAGGGCAGGACAGGGGGAAGTGAATGTAGCTGAGCTGAGCAGACTGTGACAGCAGGACATCTCTCTGAGGGCAGGACAGGGGGAAGTGAATGTAGCTGAGCTGAGCAGACTGTGACAGCAGGACATCTCTCTGAGGGCAGGACAGGATGAAGTGAATGTAGCTGAGCTGAGCAGACTGTGACAGCAGGACATCTCTCTGAGGGCAGGACAGGAGGAAGTGAATGTAGCTGAGCAGACTGTGACAGCAGGACATCTCTCTGAGGGCAGGACAGGAGGAAGTGAATGTAGCTGAGCAGACTGTGACAACAGGACATCTCTCTGAGGGCAGGACAGGAGGAAGTGAATGTAGCTGAGCAGACTGTGACAGCAGGACATCTCTCTGAGGGCAGGACAGGAGGAAGTGAATGTAGCTGAGCAGACTGTGACAGCAGAACATCTCTCTGAGGGCAGGACAGGAGGAAGTGAATGTAGCTGAGCTGAGCAGACTGTGACAGCAGGACATCTCTCTGAGGGCAGGACAGGGGGAAGTGAATGTAGCTGAGCTGAGCAGACTGTGACAGCAGGACATCTCTCTGAGGGCAGGACAGGATGAAGTGAATGTAGCTGAGCTGAGCAGACTGTGACAGCAGGACATCTCTCTGAGGGCAGGACAGGGGGAAGTGAATGTAGCTGAGCAGACTGTGACAGCAGGACATCTGGGGGGGGCAGACAACAGTACTGACAGACAACAGCACTGATGGGGGGGGGGCAGACAACAGCACTGATGGGGGGGGGCAGACAACAGCACTGATGGGGGGGGGGCAGACAACAGCACTGATGGGGGGGGGCAGACAACAGCACTGATGGGGGGGGGCAGACAACAGCACTGATGGGGGGGGGCAGACAACAGCACTGATGGGGGGGGGCAGACAACAGCACTGATGGGGGGGGCAGACAACAGCACTGATGGGGGGGGGCAGACAACAGCACTGATGGGGGGGGGCAGACAACAGCATTGATGGGGGGGGGGGCAGACAACAGCACTGATGGGGGGGGGGCAGACAACAGCACTGATGGGGGGGGGGCAGACAACAGCACTGATGGGGGGGGGGCAGACAACAGCACTGATGGGGGGGGAGACAACAGCACTGATGGGGGGGGGGGGCAGACAACAGCACTGATGGGGGGGGAGACAACAGCACTGATGGGGGGGGGGGGGGCAGACAACAGCACTGATGGGGGGGGAGACAACAGCACTGATGGGGGGGGGCAGACAACAGCATTGATGGGGGGGGGGGCAGACAACAGCACTGATGGGGGGGGGGCAGACAACAGCACTGATGGGGGGGGGGCAGACAACAGCACTGATGGGGGGGGGGCAGACAACAGCACTGATGGGGGGGGGGGCAGACAACAGCACTGATGGGGGGGGGGGGCAGACAACAGCACTGATGGGGGGGGGCAGACAACAGCACTGATGGGGGGGGGACAACAGCACTGATGGGGGGGGGGGGCAGACAACAGCACTGATGGGGGGGGGCAGACAACAGCACTGATGGGGGGGGGACAACAGCACTGATGGGGGGGGGGGGCAGACAACAGCACTGATGGGGGGGGGGGGCAGACAACAGCACTGATGGGGGGGGGGGGCAGACAACAGCACTGATGGGGGGGGGGGACAGACAACAGCACTGATGGGGGGGGGGGGGCAGACAACAGTACTGACAGACAACAGCACTGATGGGGGGGGCAGACAACAGCACTGATGGGGGGGGGGGCAGACAACAGTACTGATGGGGGGGGCAGACAACAGCACTGATGGGGGGGGGCAGACAACAGCACTGATGGGGGGGGGGACAGACAACAGCACTGATGGGGGGGGGCAGACAACAGCACTGATGGGGGGGGGACAACAGCACTGATGGGGGGGGCAGACAACAGTACTGATGGGGGGGGGGGGCAGACAACAGCACTGATGGGGGGGGGGGCAGACAACAGCACTGACAGACAACAGCACTGATGGGGGGGGGGGGGCAGACAACAGTACTGACAGACAACAGCACTGATGGGGGGGGGGGGCAGACAACAGTACTGATGGGGGGGGGGGCAGACAACAGTACTGACAGACAACAGCACTGATGGGGGGGGGGGGGCAGACAATAGCACTGATGGGGGGGGGGGGGGGGGGGGGCAGACAACAGTGTCATACACACACACACACACACACACACAGATGGGAGAATGCTCCCTGCCTCCTCCACAGTATAATAAAGCCCGATAGAGCCCTCTGCTGGCCAACAGTAGAGTGCTTTGATATCCTGCCTGAAGAGGGATTTCCAGTTTTGATATTTGAGGAAATTTACCATAATTGCTGAGATTTACCTCGTCTGTCAAACAACTGTCAAAAAAGTTGTAAATTACTGAAAACTGACCACTTAAAATGTACAACAATTTACAGTAAAGGTAATCAATGTAAAAACCACTTGTGTTCTCTCTCTACCTCTGTCTCTCTCTCTACCTCTGTCTCTCTCTCTACCTCTACCTCTGTCTCTCTACCTCTACCTCTGTCTCTCTACCTCTACCTCTGTCTCTCTACCTCTACCTCTGTCTCTCTACCTCTACCTCTCTACCTCTACCTCTGTCTCTCTACCTCTACCTCTCTACCTCTACCTCTACCTCTCTACCTCTACCTCTCTACCTCTCTACCTCTACGTCTCTCTACCTCTACCTCTGTCTCTCTCTCTACCTCTCTCTCTCTACCTCTCTCTCTCTACCTCTGTCTCTCTACCTCTGTCTCTCTACCTCTGTCTCTCTACCTCTGTCTCTCTACCTCTGTCTCTCTACCTCTGTCTCTCTACCTCTGTCTCTCTACCTCTGTCTCTCTACCTCTGTCTCTCTACCTCTGTCTCTCTACCTCTGTCTCTCTACCTCTGTCTCTCTACCTCTCTCTCTCTACCTCTCTCTCTCTACCTCTCTCTCTCTCTCTACCTCTCTCTCTACCTCTCTCTCTCTCTCTCTACCTCTGTCTCTCTCTCTCTACCTCTGTCTCTCTCTCTCTACCTCTGTCTCTCTCTCTCTACCTCTGTCTCTCTCTCTCTACCTCTGTCTCTCTCTCTCTACCTCTGTCTCTCTCTCTCTACCTCTGTCTCTCTCTCTCTACCTCTGTCTCTCTCTCTCTACCTCTGTCTCTCTCTCTACCTCTGTCTCTCTCTCTCTACCTCTGTCTCTCTCTCTCTACCTCTGTCTCTCTCTCTCTACCTCTGTCTCTCTCTCTCTACCTCTGTCTCTCTCTCTCTACCTCTGTCTCTCTCTCTCTACCTCTGTCTCTCTCTCTCTACCTCTGTCTCTCTCTCTCTACCTCTGTGTCTCTCTCTCTACCTCTGTGTCTCTCTCTCTACCTCTGTGTCTCTCTCTCTACCTCTGTGTCTCTCTCTCTACCTCTGTGTCTCTCTCTCTACCTCTGTGTCTCTCTCTCTACCTCAGTCTCTCTCTCTCTACCTCAGTCTCTCTCTCTCTACCTCAGTCTCTCTCTCTCTACCTCAGTCTCTCTCTCTCTACCTCTGTCTCTCTCTCTACCTCTGTCTCTCTCTCTCTACCTCTGTCTCTCTCTCTACCTCTGTCTCTCTCTACCTCTGTCTCTCTCTACCTCTCTCTCTCTCTCTCTCTCTCTCTACTGTACCTGAGTGAACGTTCATTGGAGAGGTGGTCAGGAGAAGTTCAGAAGGCCAGCGGAGGTGTAGAAACCGGTGCAGTCGGTAGAATACCTCTGGGAAATCTGGACCGCACTCAGATCAAACTCCCCAAAATGGTACGACCCAAAGCTCTACGTTAAGAACAAGACAAGAGAGTTAGAACAGTAATGTCAATCTGAGTGTTAGTGTGTGTCCCAAATGACACCCTTTCCCCTATATTAGTGCACTACTTTTGACCAGAAGAAGTGCACTAGATAGTGAATAGGGAGCCACTTGCGACACACCCTAGGAAACCACTACTAACATTGTTACGTGAATCTCCTGTTTACACTTGAAGTATGTCCACGTTGTGAACTGGACCAGAGTTTTGACGGAGGTTCTGGTTATATAGATACAACTACAGCATAACAAAAAAATAACTCTGCTTAAATTCCACTCCACGACCATCAACAGAACGACAAAACTATGAGACCCCATAATACCCCATTGGGGCGGCAGGGTAGCCTAGTGGTTAGAGCGTTGTAACCGAAAGGTTGCAAGTTCATATCCCTGAGCTGACAAGGAACATATGTCATTCTGCCCCTGAACAGGCAGTTAACCCACTGTTCCTAGACCGTCATTGAAAATAAGAATTTGTTCTTAACTGACTTGCCTAGTTAAATAAAGGTTAAATAAAAAGTATGTGTGGGACACAGAGGTTATTCAAAAATCATGTTAAACACTATTACTGCAGACAGAGTGAGTCCATGCAACTTATTATGTGACTTGTTAAGCAACTTTTTACTACTGAAGTTATTTAGACTTGGCATATTGACTCAAGACATGTCAGTGTTTCCTTTCAAATTAATTTGTAAAATAATTTAAAAAACATAATTCCACTTCGACATTCTGGGGTATTGTGTGTTGGCCAGTGACAAAACAACCTCTCAATGTAATAAATGTCAAATTCAGGCTGAAACACAACAACATGTGGAGAAAGTCAAGGGGTCTGAATACATTGTGAAGACACTGATCATTGGATCTAATGAGGAAATGAAGGCTGATTGGGCGGCAGGTTAGCCTAGTGGTTAGAGCGTTGGACTAGTAACCGGAAGGTTGCAAGTTCAAATCCCCGAGCTGACAATCTGTCGTTCTGCCCCTGAACAGCCAGTTAACCCACTGTTCCTAGGCCGTCATTGTAAATAAGAATTGGTTCTTGACTGACTTGCCTAGTTAAGTAAAATTAAAATAAAATTCCCAGTTCTAACAACATTCTAAACTCTTATGACAAATAAAATGTCATTGATCTTT
The DNA here is from genome assembly GCF_013265735.2 of Oncorhynchus mykiss. NCBI lineage: Eukaryota > Metazoa > Chordata > Actinopteri > Salmoniformes > Salmonidae > Oncorhynchus > Oncorhynchus mykiss. The sequence goes on along the minus strand of NC_048565.1, from coordinate 89,945,090 downwards.
TCAGTTATGGTTGGTTGGAGGGATCAAACCCAGCGTGTTGGGTTGTCTGTCAGGAATATATTTCAGGTCCAATCAACACTCTATTCCAGTGTCTCTTAGTCATGGTCCTGGGGAACCAATAGGTTTGACGAGCCGATTAGTGGAATCAGGTGTGTAGCGCGAGGGCAAAAACTAATATTATAGATTTATTTTTTCCTTTATTTAATGAGGCAAGTCAGTTAAGAACAAATTCGTATTTGCAATGACGGCCTACACCGGCCAAACCCGGACGGCGTTGGGCCAAATGTGCGCCTCCCTATGGGACTCCCAATCACGGCCGGTTGTGATACAGCCTGGAATCGAACCAGGGTTTCTGTAGTGACGCCTCTAGCACTGAGATGCAGTGCCTTAGACCGCTGTGCCACTCGGGAGCCCAAAATGAACAGAACGGTCCCCATTCAAGTGAATTATTAATTTGTTCGATTCATCATATTTATGTGTACTTAATCCTATCCGATAGGCTAAATCCAGATAGATAGCTTTGGAAAAACTGGGCCCAGGACTAGAGCACTGCTCCATTCAGACAGACCGCACCAGGAATATACTATTGTAGTTCTTACATTTTACCAGCAGAGGGCAGCTAATCCACATGAAGCAGAGCCAGAGGTATTGCTGCATCACCTACCTGACTGGCTACCATCTTGCTGACTGAATGGGCTGTCTACCATCTTACTGAATGAATGGGCTGTCCACCATCTTACTGACTGAATGGGCTGTCTACCATCTTACTGACTGAATGGGCTGTCTACCATCTTACTGAATGAATGGGCTGTCCACCATCTTACTGACTGAATGGGCTGTCTACCATCTTACTGACTGAATGGGCTGTCTACCATCTTACTGACTGAATGGGCTGTCTACCATCTTGCTGACAGAATGGGCTGTCTACAATCTTGCTGACAGAATGGGCTGTCTACCATCTTGCTGACAGAATGGGCTGTCTACCATCTTACTGACAGAATGGGCTGTCTACCATCTTACTGACTGAATGGGCTGTCTACCATCTTGCTGACTGAATGGGCTGTCTACCATCTTACTGAATGAATGGGCTGTCTACCATCTTGCTGAATGAATGGGCTGTCTACCATCTTGCTGAAAGAATGGGCTGTCTACCATCTTGCTGACAGAATGGGCTGTCTACCATCTTACTGACTGAATGGGCTGTCTACAATCTTACTGACTGAATGAACTGTCTACCATCTTACTGACTGAATGAACTGACTACCATCTTACTGACTGAATGAACTGACTACCATCTTATTGACTGAATGAACTGACTACCATCTTATTGACTGAATGAACTGACTACCATCTTATTGACTGAATGAACTGACTACCATCTTATTGACTGAATGAACTATCTACCATCTTGCTGACTGAATGAACTATCTACCATCTTGCTGACTGAATGAACTGTCTATCATCTTGCTGACTGAATGAACTGACTACCATCTTGAATGAACTGACCACCATCTTACTGACTGAATGAACTGACTACCATCTTACTGACTGAATGAACTGACCACCATCTTACTGACTGAATGAACTACCAACCATCTTGCTGACTGAATGAACTGTCTATCATCTTGCTGACAGAATGGGCTGTCTACCATCTTACTGACTGAATGGGCTGTCTACAATCTTACTGACTGAATGAACTGACTACCATCTTACTGACTGAATGAACTGACTACCATCTTACTGACTGAATGAACTGACTACCATCTTATTGACTGAATGAACTGACTACCATCTTATTGACTGAATGAACTGACTACCATCTTATTGACTGAATGAACTGACTACCATCTTATTGACTGAATGAACTATCTACCATCTTGCTGACTGAATGAACTGTCTATCATCTTGCTGACTGAATGAACTGACTACCATCTTGAATGAACTGACCACCATCTTACTGACTGAATGAACTGACTACCATCTTACTGACTGAATGAACTGACCACCATCTTACTGACTGAATGAACTACCGACCATTTTACTGTCTGAATGAACTGTCTACCATCTGACTGACTGAATGAGTGGTGCTAAATAAATCTCACTGAGTGAGTGAGTCTGCTAAATCTTACTGCATTATGTAAGCCCCGGGAGGCTTTATGTTTTCCTGGAATGTTCCTATTGCTTCTGTGAATAGTCGTTCCACCCAAAATATTATGGGAGTACTAGTCAAGAATAAAGATAACCCACAAAAACATAGTATTGCTCAATATAGGAGAGAAATGGTCTCCTATGAGACAGACCTAAAGGTTGTATTGTTCCACAGACAACAGGCAGGTAAAAAGGTACCACCAGGATGTTTATTTGTTTGTGTTGTTTGACCTCTGACCTTTAATATGTTCCTGGCATCGAAGGCCTCCCGCTCCTTCATGTTCTGCTGCCTTCCTCCTCCGGCTTCGGCTGGAAAACACACAACAAAAGATTGGTAAATCCTGAGCACCGTGGGTAAACCCTGAGTACCATGGGTAAACCCTGAGCACCGCGGGTAAACCCTGAGTACCGCGGGTAAACCTAGAGTACCGCGGGTCAACCCAGAGTACCGCGGGTCAACCCAGAGTACCGTGGGTAAACCCTGAGTACCGCGGGTAAACCCTGAGCACCGCGGGTAAACCCTGAGTACCGCGGGTAAACCCAGAGTACCGCGGGTCAACCCAGAGTACCGCGGGTCAACCCAGAGTACCGCGGGTCAACCCAGAGTACCGTGGGTAAACCCAGAGTACCGTGGGTAAACCCGGAGTACCGCGGGTAAACATAGAGTACCGCGGGTAAACCCAGAGTACCGTGGGTAAACCCAGAGTACCGCGGGTAAACCCTGAGCACCGCGGGTAAACCCAGAGTACCGCGGGTAAACCCAGAGTACCGCGGGTAAACCCAGAGTACCGTGGGTAAACCCAGAGTACCGTGGGTAAACCCTGAGCACCGTGGGTAAACCCTGAGCACCGCGGGTAAACCCTGAGCACCGCGGTAAACCCTGAGCACCGCGGGTAAACCCTGATACTGAGAGCATTGGCGTTTCCAAAATAGATATATTTGGGTGTTTTTGGAGCCTTTGTTGGTGTTTTATCTGTGCCTCTGCAACTGCACAACGAGCATGACGAAGTCTATCGCTGGTGGGGTTACATTTCCTCACAACCAAGTACAAAAAGGTGTCTGGACACTTAGAACGCGACATTTACATCCAAAATACAGATTTGGTTAACAAAAAGGTGTCTGGACACTTAGAACACGACATTTACATCCAAAATACAGATTTGGTTAACAAAAAGTTGAACTTTGAAAAAAGGTCCTTTGACCCTAATGAACAAAACACACATCTAGTGTATTAGGTGGACAACTCTATTTTATAAAATCTAAAAATGTGGGTTAATGAGGTTTAGTGGAGTTCAACGTCAACCACACCGTTTATTACAACACTGTTCAAACCAGGTGGATATCCCTATGAACTGTTCTGGGAGATATGATCCTAAATTACTCTAGCTCTGAAAAACACTAAACAGATGACAGCCTTACCACCACCACCACCCTGATTGGTCAATGTCCCTGTCTGTTATGTAACAGCTGTGATTCTAACAACATAATGCTGACCATTCATCTGGTATGCAGCAGTGACGTACCTAAAACACTGCATTCTGAGCAATTCAGTGCTATTCTGAGCTAGTCAACAACAAGTGCAGAACCAACAGTAACCTTCCCTCCCTCCCTCGCTCTCTCTTTGGCCACAACTCTGTTTGTGTGCTACAGGGCAGAGTGTTTTCCAACAGCAGTGACAAGGGGTTTCATTCAGTTGGCCGTGGATCAAGTCCAGCCCTAGTTCTTTCACGCATGAGTTTACACAGGGCTGGCCAGCTGAGAGACTGGCCAACAACTCAGGGCTGGCCAGCTGAAAGTGTGCAAGAGCACAGGACAAAGGGAGTGGTCTGTCCAAGAGCACAGGACAAAGGGAGTGGTCTGTCCAAGAGCACAGGACAAAGGGAGGGGTCTGTCCAAGAGCACAGGACAAAGGGAGGGGTCTGTCCAAGAGCACAGGACAAAGGGAGGGGTCTGTCCAAGAGCACAGGACAAAGGGAGGGGTCTGTCCAAGAGCACAGGACAAAGGGAGGGGTCTGTCCAAGAGCACAGGACAAAGGGAGGGGTCTGTCCAAGAGCACAGGACAAAGGGAGGGGTCTGTCCAAGAGCACAGGACAAAGGGCGGGGTCTGTCCCAAGAGCGTCCAATAAAACTCTGTTTACTACTTCAGGAACAGGGACTGGGGCGCTCCTCTTCTCAGTTCACTGCAGCCAGCGACTGCAACGAGCTGCAACAAACACTCAAACTGGACAGTTTTATCTCAATCTCTTCCTTCAAAGACTCATTCCATGGACACTCTTACTGACAGTTGTGGCTGCTTTGTGTGATGTATTGTTGTCTCTACCCTCCTGCCCTTTGTGTTGTCTGTGCCCAATAATGTTTGTACCATGTTGTGCTGCTACCATGTTGTGCTGCTACCATGTTGTGCTGCTGCCATGTTGTGTTGCTACCATGTTGTGCTGCTACCATGTTGTGCTGCTGCCATGTTGTGCTGCTGCCATGTTGTGCTGCTACCATGTTGTGCTGCTGCCATGTTGTGCTGCTGCCATGTTGTGCTGCTGCCATGTTGTGCTGCTGCCATGTTGTGCTGCTAACATGTTGTGCTGCTGCCATGTTGTGCTGCTGCCATGTTGTGCTGCTGCCATGTTGTGCTGCTGCCATGTTGTGCTGCTGCCATGTTGTGCTGCTGCCATGTTGTGCTGCTGCCATGTTGTGCTGCTGCCATGTTGTGCTGCATTGTATTTTATTATTTTATTTTATATATTTTTAATCCTAGCCCCCGTCCCCCGCAGGAGGCCTTTTGCCTTTTGTAAATAAGAATTTGTTCTTAACTGACTTGCCTAGTTAAATAAAATAAATTTAAAAAACATTTTAAATCTAGGGGTTGTTATTGTTGTTATGGTTGTTGCTACATCCGTGTTGTTGACATGGGGTGGTGTGTTCAGGTGTCAGTTTGTTTCACTAATGTGATTATACTGTCACTCCGTGTCCATCTTTATGCTGACTGACTCCGTGTCCAGTGACTGACTTAATGTCCATCTTTATGCTGACTGACTCCGTGCCCAGTGACTGACTTAATGTCCATCTTTATGCTGACTGACTCCGTGCCCAGTGACTGACTTAATGTCCATCTTTATGCTGACTGACTCCGTGCCCAGTGACTGACTTAATGTCCATCTTTATGCTGTGACTCTGTGTCCATCTTTATGCTGTGACTCCGTGTCCAGTGACTGACTTAATGTCCATCTTTATGCTGACTGACTCCGTGTCCAGTGACTGACTTAATGTCCATCTTTATGCTGACTGACTCCGTGTCCAGTGACTGACTTAATGTCCATCTTTATGCTGACTGACTCCGTGCCCAGTGACTGACTTAATGTCCATCTTTATGCTGTGACTCCGTGCCCAGTGACTGACTTAATGTCCATCTTTATGCTGACTGACTCCGTGCCCAGTGACTGACTTAATGTCCATCTTTATGCTGACTGACTCCGTGTCCAGTGACTGACTTAATGTCCATCTTTATGCTGTGACTCCGTGCCCAGTGACTGACTTAATGTCCATCTTTATGCTGACTGACTCCGTGTCCAGTGACTGACTTAATGTGCATCTTTATGCTGTGACTCCGTGCCCAGTGACTGACTTAATGTCCATCTTTATGCTGACTGACTCCGTGTCCAGTGACTGACTTAATGTCCATCTTTATGCAGTGACTCCGTGCCCAGTGACTGACTTAATGTCCATCTTTATGCTGACTGACTGTGTCCAGTGACTGACTTAATGTCCATCTTTATGCTGACTGACTGTGTCCAGTGACTGACTTAATGTCCATCTTTCTGAGTGGGAGGAGAATGAGGGAAACAGGCTCACATTATCAGGAGGATACTCTGGGTCAGTTTTACACAGTTTTACACAGAGGAAAGGCTGTTTTGAGAGAGCAGTGACACTTATTTTGCATTTTCATTTCAAGTACGTGTGTTTGTGTGTGTGTGTGTACTCTAGTAAGTGTCCTTGTTTTCAAGATGAAGCTCCAATACACATACCTAAAACACACATCAGTGATGGCCATAGACAAAAACCACTTTCTTCATCCTACCTGAAGCATCCTTCCTGAACAGAGTGTTCATCACTGTGCCGTGCAGTTTCACTCTGTCCCATTCTCTGACCATCAGTCCTGAGGAAACAAAGTGGTCCACCAGCCGCTCCACAATGGTCTGCAGCCTGCACAGCAGACAGTCAACACACAGTCAACACAGACAGTCAACACAAGAGTTAGTTGTTGTTACCTGGGAGCAACCCTTTCACACTGTTGACATCCTATCGATGAACATCATTTTAATGTACTAATTGTCACTCAATCTGTCATTAAAAAAAGTCAACTGTAAAAATACTAATTATACTACATGGTATTTACAGTGCATTCGTTAAGTACTCAGACCCCTTGACTTTTTCCACATTTTGTTACGATGCAGACTTATTCTAAAATGGACTAAATTGTTTCCCCCCTCAACAATCTATACACAATACACCATAATGACATCACAATACCCCATAATGACATCACAATACACCATAATGACATCACAATACCCCATAATGACATCACAATACACCATAATGACATCACAATACCCCATAGTGACATCACAATACACCATAATGACAAAGAAAAAACAGGTTTTTAGAAATGTTTGCAAATGTATTAAAAACATAAAACATAAATAGCACATTTACATAAGTACTCAGACCCTTTACTCAGAACTTTGTTGAAGCACCTTTGGCAGCGATTACAGCTTCAACTCTTCTTGGGTATGACGCTACAAGCTTGACACACCTGTATTTGGGGAGTTCCCCAGGACTCCTATTCTTCTCTGCAGATCCTCTCAAGTTCTGTCAGGTTGGATGGGGAGTGTCGCTGCACAGCTATTTTCAGGTCTCTCCAGAGATCAATCGATCAGGTTCAAGTCCAGGCTCTGGCTGAGCCACTCAAGAACATTCTGTCATGCACTGACAACTGTGGGACCTTATATAGACAGGTGTGTGCCTTTCCAAATCATGTCCTATCAATTGAATTTACCACAGGTGAACTTCAATCAATTTTTCAAAACATATCAAGGATGATCAATAGAAACAGGATGCACCTGAGCTCAATTTCAAGTCTCATAGCAAAGTATCTGAATACTTACGTAAATAACGTATTTCAGTTTTTTATTTTTAATACATTTGCAAATCATTTTAAAAATCAGTTTTTGCTTTGTCATTATGGTGTATTGTGATGTCATTATGGTGTATTGTGATGTCATTATGGTGTATTGTGATGTCATTATGGGGTATTGTGATGTCATTATGGGGTATTGTGTGTCATTATGGGGTATTGTGTGTCATTATGGGGTATTGTGATGTCATTATGGGGTATTGTGTGTCATTATGGGGTATTGTGATGTCATTATGGGGTATTGTGTGTCATTATGGGGTATTGTGTGTCATTATGGGGTATTGTGTGTCATTATGGGGTATTGTGATGTCATTATGGGGTATTGTGTTGTCATTATGGGGTATTGTGATGTCATTATGGGGTATTGTGTTGTCATTATGGGGTATTGTGTGTCATTATGGGGTATTGTGTGTCATTATGGGGTATTGTGATGTCATTATGGGGTATTGTGTGTCATTATGGGGTATTGTGTGTCATTATGGGGTATTGTGTGTCATTATGGGGTATTGTGATGTCATTATGGGGTATTGTGATGTCATTATGGGGTATTGTGATGTCATTATGGGGTATTGTGATGTCATTATGGGGTATTGTGTTGTCATTATGGGGTATTGTGATGTCATTATGGGGTATTGTGTTGTCATTATGGGGTATTGTGATGTCATTATGGGGTATTGTGTGTAGATTGCAGAGGTTTTTTGTTGTATTTAATCAATTTTAGAATAAGGCTGTGTCAAGAGGTCTGAATACTGAATACTTTTCCCAAAGGCACTGTATATAGTGCTTTTCAAGGAGCCAGAGTCACTGTGGTACAAACTGTGGTTAAAGAAAGAGACATGAGAGTATCCAGGAACCAGACTCTTACTTGTCCGAACCATCTTTCACTTGGACCTTGGCATACAGGACATCCACCATGGCTGGGTCATCGTTCATGTACTCAATCCCTGTCACCTCCAGCGGGAGAGGCTTCCCTTCTGTGATGGTCCTGAAACATGACATAATGTGTTACATGACATAACGTGTGTTACATGACATAACGTGTTACTTGACATAACATAACAAGACAATGTGTTACTTGACATGACATAATGTGTGTTACATGACATAACATGTGTTACATGACATAACGTGTGTTACATGACATAACATGTGTTACATGACATAACGTGTTACTTGACATGACATAACAAGACAATGTGTTACTTGACATGACATAATGTGTGTTACATGACATAACATGTGTGTTACATGACATAACGTGTTACTTGACATAACATAACAAGACAATGTGTTACTTGACATGACATAATGTGTGTTACATGACATAACGTGTTACTTGACATAACATAACAAGACAATGTGTTACTTGACATGACATAATGTGTGTTACATGACATAACGTGTTACTTGACATAACATAACAAGACAATGTGTTACTTGACATGACATAATGTGTGTTACATGACATAACGTGTTACTTGACATAACATAACAAGACAATGTGTTACTTGACATGACATAATGTGTGTTACATGACATAACATGTTACTTGACATAACATAACAAGACAATGTGTTACTTGACATGACATAATGTGTGTTACATGACATAACGTGTTACTTGACATAACATAACAAGACAATGTGTTACTTGACATGACATAATGTGTGTTACATGATATAACGTGTTACTTGACATAACATAACAAGACAATGTGTTACTTGACATGACATAATGTGTGTTACATGACATAACGTGTGTTACATGACATAACATGTGTGTTACATGACATAACATGTGTTACATGACATAACGTGTGTTACATGACATAACGTGTGTTACATGACATAGCGTGTGTTACATGACATAACATGTGTGTTACATAATATGACATAACATGAGTTACATAACATAATGTGTTACTTGACATAACATGACATAATGTGTGTTACATGACATAACATGTGTTCCTGGCTCCAACTCAATGTTTTATACAATCTAGATAGGGATAGTCCCTCCCTGTTTCAGTCTGTTTTCATCTGTTTGATTCCCAATGAACATGACCCAGTTGTCAGTCAGTCATACGTACTTGATAAAGTCCTGACAGTGCTGGAGTTGTTTACATGCTTGGGTCACTTCCAGGTCGTTCAGCAGAGCCAGGGTGCCGACTGTTAGATGGAGCTTAGCAGGGTTCTGGAAGATGCTTCCATCTACTCCGTGGTCCTTAACAAGAGAGGAGAGAGACCTGCGATGAACTGACCGCACAGAGAAACACTGTAGGGTGAAGTTGCCCTTAGACACCGATCTTAGGTCCGTTTGGCATTTCCTCCACTAATGGTTGAGATTAGTATTGGAGGAAGAGGAAGCTGATCCTAGATCTGCACAATTTAACCCTTAGAACCAGACAACCAGATAAACTAAAACAGGGACCCAAGATCTCTGATAGCTATTCAGTCAATATAAACATGAATGGAATATAGTCAAGTCTCAAACTGGAGTTTGAGACTATTATGCACGATTTTAACAGATTGTCATCCCTCCCATCCGCCATGCACGCACTCACTGACACACACACACACACACACACACACACACACACACACACTCTTCCTTACCTGAGAACACTGCTCCAACACCTCCTCTTTAAACCTCAGGAATCCATCCTGAACTTGAGGGTGGTTAAGAGCGAACGACAGGAAGTGGGTGAACGGCTGCTTCTTGCGAAAGCTCTGCACCAGGAGCTCGACACGAGTCACGGCAGAGGACACCGCGGCCTTCTGGGAGCCAGTGATCACTGGAACAATGCGAGACCGTTATTGTGTGACTGTAAATGTGAGACTTTTATTTTTGATATCCCATGATTCTAGCCCTTAGAAGAAGAGCAGAGGTTCATGGATAATGTCTTGAGTTTTGAGTTTTGTGTGGTTGCTGGAACCACGTTCTTGGCTGACTTTTATTACTAAACTCATACATTTTTATTTTATTTATTTCACCTTTATTTAACCAGGTAGGCAAGTTGAGAACAAGTTCTCATTTACAATTGCGACCTGGCCAAGATAAAGCAAAGCAGTTCGACACATACAACGACATGGAGTAAAACAAACATACAGTCAATAATACAGTATAAACAAGTCTATATACAATGTGAGCAAATGAGGTGAGATAAGGAAGGTAAAGGCAAAAAAAAGGCCATGGTGGCAAAGTAAATACAATATAGCACGTAAAATATGAGTTGACTGCTGACAGAAAACCACTGAAATTCCCAGAGATAGAGAAAGAAGAGTTTTGCTAGACTGGTCCCAGATCTGTTTGTGCTTGCATAGTGAACTCCTATAGTCATTGTTAATCACTTGCCTAGTTAAATAAAGGTTAAATAAAATAAAAACATTAATTGTCTTGTAATTCCGACCACAGGAGTTGGTGAGACAGCACAAACAGTCATAATATGGGACGAGGCTACAGTGTTGCACCAGTATCTTTACTATAGACCTCTGGTTTGGGCTGGTCTCCAAGCTCTGATCCAGGGCGTTACGTGCGGCCTGACCCTTCTTCAAGAAGGCTGAAAGAGGGCTCAAGCCCTGGACCAGAGGTACTGGTCTCTCCGCTAATAAAACGCCACTCACCGATCTGTCCTTCCACTCCTTGTTTTGGAATGTGGATGTCTGTCTTTGTGTCTGCCTCGAGTCTTCTACGTGTCTCTCCTTTCCTTCCGATGATGTATCTGTTAAAAACAACAACACACTTCTCTGGTTAGTACACCGTATCCTTGATTTTCATTGAAGATGTACACATAGCCCTAATGAAACACACACACACACAAACACCTAATTTGCCTAAAATATTATGCTGTTACCATGGTTACCTCATGTAGTCTTAACTACAAACCAGAATGTTGAATAAAATGATATTTAAATGTGACGGTAGGAAGTGGAGATAAACACAGGATTATTAACCAGACTTTATGGGGCGTCGGTCTGTTTGACTCTGTCAGCTTGTATTCCTGCTACACTACATGACCAAAAGTATGTGGACACCTGTTCAAACATCTCATTCCAAAATCATGGACATTAATATGGAGTTGGACCCCCCCCCCCCCCCTGCTATAACAGCCTCCACTCTTCTGGGAATGCTTTCCACTAGATGTTTGGAACACTGCTGCTATAACAGGGAAGGCTTTCCACTAGATGTTGGAACGTTGCTGCTATAACAGCCTCCACTCTTCTGGGAAGGCTTTCCACTAGATGTTGGAACGTTGCTGCTATAACAGTCTCCACTCTTCTGGGAAGGCTTTCCACTAGATGTTGGAACATTGCTGCTATAACAGCCTCCACTCTTCTGGGAAGGCTTTCCACTAGATGTTGGAACACTGCTGCTATAACAACCTCCACTCTTCTGGGAATGCTTTCCACTAGATGTTGGAACGTTGCTGCTATAACAGCCTCCACTCTTCTGGGAAGGCTTTCCACTAGATGTTGGAACGTTGCTGCTATAACAGCCTCCACTCTTCTGGGAAGGCTTTCCACTAGATGTTGGAACACTGCTGCTATAACAGCCTTCACTCTTCTGGGAAGGCTTTCCACTAGATGTTGGAACATTGCTGCTATAACAGCCTCCACTCTTCTGGGAAGGCTTTCCACTAGATGTTGGAACGTTGCTGCTATAACAGCCTGCACTCTTCTGGGAAGGCTTTCCACTAGATGTTGGAACATTGCTGCTATAACAACCTCCACTCTTCTGGGAAGGCTTTCCACTAGATGTTGGAACATTGCTGCTATAACAGCCTCCACTCTTCTGGGAAGGCTTTCCACTAGATGTTGGAACATTGCTGCTATAACAGCCTCCACTCTTCTGGGAAGGCTTTCCACTAGATGTTGGAACACTGCTGCTATAACAGCCTCCACTCTTCTGGGAAGGCTTTCCACTAGATGTTGGAACACTGCTGCTATAACAGCCTCCACTCTTCTGGGAAGGCTTTCCACTAGATGTTGGAACATTGCTGCTATAACAGCCTCCACTCTTCTGGGAAGGCTTTCCACTAGATGTTGGAACACTGCTGCTATAACAGCCTCCACTCTTCTGGGAAGGCTTTCCACTAGATGTTGGAACACTGCTGCGGGGACTTGCTTCCATTCAGCCAGAAGAGCATTAGTGAGGTCGGGCACTGATGTTGGGTGATTAGTCCTGGCTCGCAGTCAGTGTTTCAATTCATCCTAAAGGTGTTTGATTGGGTTGCGGTCAGAGCTCAGTGCAGGCCAGTCAAGTTCTTCCACACCAATCTCGATAAAACATTTCTGTATGGACCTCACTTTGTGCACGGGGGCATTGTCATGCTGAAACAGGAAAGGGCCTTTTCCAATCTGTTGCTACAAAGTTGAAGCACAGAATCATCTAGAATGTCATTGTATGCTGTAGCATTAAGATTTCCCTTCCCTGGAACTAAGGGGCTTAGCCCGAACCATGAAAAACAGCCCCAGACTATCACTCCTACTCCACCAAACTTGGTTGGCATTATACATTGGGGCAGGTAGTGTTCTTCTGGCATCCGCCAAACCCAGATTCGTCCGTCAGACTGCCAGATAGTGAAGCGTGATTCATCACTCAAGAGAACACGTTTCCACCGCTCCAGAGTCTAATGGCAGTGAGCTTTACACCACTCCAGCTGAAGCTTGGCATTGTGATCTTAGGCTTGTGTGCGGCTGCTCGGCCACGGAAACCCATTTCATGAAGCTCCCGAACAGTTATTGTGCTGACGTTGCTTCCAGAGACAGTTTGAAAGTCGGTAGTGAGTGTTGCAATCGAGGACAGACGATTTTTATGCGATACGTGCTTCAGCACTAGGCGGTCCCGTTCTGTGAGCTGGTGTGGCCTACCACTTTGCGGTTGAGCCGTTGCTGCTCCTAGACATTTCCACTTCACATTAACAGCACTTACTGTCGACAAGCTCTAGCAGGGCAGAAATTTGACAAACTGACTTGTTAGAAGGTGCCACGTTGAAAGTCACTGAGCTCTTCAGGAAGGCCATTCTACTGCCAATGTTTGTCTGTGGAGATTGCATGGCTGTGTGCTCGATTTTATACACCTGTCAACAACGGGTGTGGCTGAAATAGCCTAATCCTCTAATTTGAAGGGGTGTCCACATATCTGCTGACGTTGCTTCCAGAGACAGTTTGGAGGGGTGTCCACATACTGTTGTAGATATAGTGTACGTGAAATGAGCACGGGCAAAGTGTGTATGTATTTTCAATCTTCTGATGCATGGCACGTCGCCAAACGTACCCAAACGTTGTCGCCTGAACCACGTTTCCTTTCGCAATCAGCTGGAAGTGCTTGCGTCTTACTGCAAATTAAAAGTCTGCAACGTTCGGTCTCTGGTACGGTTACACTTGGCCATTGTTTACATATTGTGCTGCAATGTTCGGTCTCTGGTGGGGTTACACTTGGCCATCGTTTACATATTGTGCTGCAATGTTCGGTCTCTGGTGCGGTTACACTTGGCCATTGTTTACATATTGTGCTACAACGTTCGGTCTCTGGTGGGGTTACACTTGGCCATCGTTTACATATTGTGCTGCAATGTTCGGTCTCTGGTGCGGTTACACTTGGCCATTGTTTACATATTGTGCTGCAACGTTCGGTCTCTGGTGGGGTTACACTTGGCCATTGTTTACATATTGTGCTGCAACGTTCGGTCTCTGGTGCGGTTACACTTGGCCATTGTTTACATATTGTGCTGCAATGTTCGGTCTCTGGTGCGGTTACACTTGGCCATTGTTTACATATTGTGCTGCAACGTTCGGTCTCTGGTGGGGTTACACTTGGCCATCGTTTACATATTGTGCTGCAATGTTCGGTCTCTGGTGCGGTTACACTTGGCCATTGTTTACATATTGTGCTGCAACGTTCGGTCTCTGGTGCGGTTACACTTGGCCATTGTTTACATATTGTGCTGCAACGTTCGGTCTCTGGTGCGGTTACACTTGGCCATTGTTTACATATTGTGCTGCAACGTTCGGTCTCTGGTGCGGTTACACTTGGCCATTGTTTACATATTGTGCTGCAACGTTCGGTCTCTGGTGGGGTTACACTTGGCCATCGTTTACATATTGTGCTACAACGTTCGGTCTCTGGTGGGGTTTACACTTGGCCATTGTTTACATATTGTGCTGCAACGTTCGGTCTCTGGTGGGGTTACACTTGGCCATTGTTTACATATTGTGCTGCAACGTTCGGTCTCTGGTACGGTTACACTTGGCCATTGTTTACATATTGTGCTGCAACGTTAGGTCTCTGGTACGGTTACACTTGGCCATCGTTTACATATTGTGCTGCAACGTTCGGTCTCTGGTGGGGTTACACTTGGCCATTGTTTACATATTGTGCTGCAACGTTCGGTCTCTGGTGGGGTTACACTTGGCCATTGTTTACATATTGTGCTACAACGTTCGGTCTCTGGTGGGGTTACACTTGGCCATTGTTTACATATTGTGCTGCAACGTTCGGTCTCTGGTGCGGTTTACACTTGGCCATTGTTTACATATTGTGCTGCAACGTTCGGTCTCTGGTGGGGTTACACTTGGCCATCGTTTACATATTGTGCTACAACGTTCGGTCTCTGGTGCGGTTACACTTGGCCATTGTTTACATCTTGTGCTGCAACGTTCGGTCTCTGGTGGGGTTTACACTTGGCCATTGTTTACATATTGTGCTGCAACGTTCGGTCTCTGGTGGGGTTACACTTGGCCATTGTTTACATATTGTGCTGCAACGTTCGGTCTCTGGTGGGGTTACACTTGGCCATTGTTTACATATTGTGCTGCAACGTTCGGTCTCTGGTGGGGTTACACTTGGTCATTGTTTACATATTGTGCTGCAACGTTCGGTCTCTGGTGCGGTTTACACTTGGCCATCGTTTACATATTGTGCTGCAACGTTCGGTCTCTGGTGGGGTTACACTTGGCCATTGTTTACATATTGTGCTGCAATGTTCGGTCTCTGGTGGGGTTACACTTGGCCATTGTTTACATATTGTGCTGCAACGTTCGGTCTCTGGTACGGTTTACACTTGGCCATCGTTTACATATTGTGCTGCAACGTTCGGTCTCTGGTACGGTTACACTTGGCCATTGTTTACATATTGTGCTGCAACGTTCGGTCTCTGGTGGGGTTACACTTGGCCATTGTTTACATATTGTGCTGCAACGTTCGGTCTCTGGTGGGGTTACACTTGGCCATTGTTTACATATTGTGCTGCAACGTTCGGTCTCTGGTGGGGTTACACTTGGCCATTGTTTACATATTGTGCTGCAACGTTCGGTCTCTGGTGCGGTTACACTTGGCCATCGTTTACATATTGTGCTGCAATGTTCGGTCTCTGGTGGGGTTACACTTGGCCATCGTTTACATATTGTGCTGCAATGTTCGGTCTCTGGTGGGGTTACACTTGGCCATCGTTTACATATTGTGCTGCAACGTTCGGTCTCTGGTGCGGTTACACTTGGCCATCGTTTACATATTGTGCTGCAACGTTCGGTCTCTGGTGCGGTTACACTTGGCCATTGTTTACATATTGTGCTACAACGTTCGGTCTCTGGTGGGGTTTACACTTGGCCATCGTTTACATATTGTGCTGCAATGTTCGGTCTCTGGTGCGGTTACACTTGGCCATCGTTTACATATTGTGCTGCAACGTTCGGTCTCTGGTGCGGTTACACTTGGCCATCGTTTACATATTGTGCTACAACGTTCGGTCTCTGGTGGGGTTACACTTGGCCATTGTTTACATATTGTGCTGCAACGTTCGGTCTCTGGTGCGGTTACACTTGGCCATTGTTTACATATTGTGCTGCAACGTTCGGTCTCTGGTGCGGTTACACTTGGCCATCGTTTACATATTGTGCTGCAACGTTCGGTCTCTGGTGCGGTTACACTTGGCCATTGTTTACATATTGTGCTGCAACGTTCGGTCTCTGGTGCGGTTACACTTGGCCATCGTTTACATATTGTGCTGCAACGTTCGGTCTCTGGTGCGGTTACACTTGGCCATTGTTTACATATTGTGCTGCAACGTTCGGTCTCTGGTACGGTTACACTTGTTCATTGTTTACATATTGTGCTGCAACGTTCGGTCTCTGGTACGGTTACACTTGGCCATTGTTTACATATTGTGCTGCAACGTTCGGTCTCTGGTGCGGTTACACTTGGCCATCGTTTACATATTGTGCTGCAACGTTAGGTCTCTGGTGCGGTTACACTTGGCCATTGTTTACATATTGTGCTGCAACGTTCGGTCTCTGGTGCGGTTACACTTGGCCATTGTTTACATATTGTGCTGCAACGTTCGGTCTCTGGTGCGGTTACACTTGGCCATTGTTTACATATTGTGCTACAACGTTCGGTCTCTGGTGGGGTTACACTTGGCCATTGTTTACATATTGTGCTGCAACGTTCGGTCTCTGGTGCGGTTACACTTGGCCATTGTTTACATATTGTGCTACAACGTTCGGTCTCTGGTGGGGTTACACTTGGCCATTGTTTACATATTGTGCTACAACGTTCGGTCTCTGGTGGGGTTACACTTGGCCATTGTTTACATATTGTGCTACAACGTTCGGTCTCTGGTGCGGTTACACTTGGCCATTGTTTACATATTGTGCTGCAACGTTCGGTCTCTGGTGGGGTTACACTTGGCCATTGTTTACATATTGTGCTGCAACGTTCGGTCTCTGGTACGGTTACACTTGGCCATTGTTTACATATTGTGCTGCAACGTTCGGTCTCTGGTGCGGTTTACACTTGGCCATTGTTTACATATTGTGCTACAACGTTCGGTCTCTGGTGGGGTTACACTTGGCCATTGTTTACATATTGTGCTGCAACGTTCGGTCTCTGGTACGGTTACACTTGGCCATTGTTTACATATTGTGCTGCAACGTTCGGTCTCTGGTACGGTTACACTTGGCCATTGTTTACATATTGTGCTGCAACGTTCGGTCTCTGGTACGGGTTACACTTGGCCATCGTTTACATATTGTGCTGCAACGTTCGGTCTCTGGTACGGTTACACTTGGCCATTGTTTACATATTGTGCTGCAACGTTCGGTCTCTGGTGGGGTTACACTTGGCCATTGTTTACATATTGTGCTGCAACGTTCGGTCTCTGGTGCGGTTACACTTGGCCATTGTTTACATATTGTGCTACAACGTTCGGTCTCTGGTGCGGTTACACTTGGCCATCGTTTACATATTGTGCTACAACGTTCGGTCTCTGGTGCGGTTACACTTGGCCATCGTTTACATATTGTGCTGCAACGTTCGGTCTCTGGTACGGTTACACTTGGCCATTGTTTACATATTGTGCTGCAACGTTCGGTCTCTGGTGCGGTTACACTTGGCCATTGTTTACATATTGTGCTACAACGTTCGGTCTCTGGTGGGGTTACACTTGGCCATTGTTTACATATTGTGCTGCAACGTTCGGTCTCTGGTGGGGTTTACACTTGGCCCTCGTTTACATATTGTGCTGCAACGTTCGGTCTCTGGTGCGGTTACACTTGGCCATCGTTTACATATTGTGCTGCAACGTTCGGTCTCTGGTGCGGTTACACTTGGCCATCGTTTACATATTGTGCTGCAACGTTCGGTCTCTGGTACGGTTTACACTTGGCCATCGTTTACATATTGTGCTGCAACGTTCGGTCTCTGGTGCGGTTACACTTGGCCATCGTTTACATATTGTGCTACAACGTTCGGTCTCTGGTGCGGTTACACTTGGCCATTGTTTACATATTGTGCTGCAACGTTCGGTCTCTGGTGGGGTTACACTTGGCCATCGTTTACATATTGTGCTACAACGTTCGGTCTCTGGTGCGGTTACACTTGGCCATCGTTTACATATTGTGCTGCAACGTTCGGTCTCTGGTGGGGTTACACTTGGCCCTCGTTTACATATTGTGCTGCAACGTTCGGTCTCTGGTGCGGTTACACTTGGCCATCGTTTACATATTGTGCTGCAACGTTCGGTCTCTGGTGGGGTTACACTTGGCCCTCGTTTACATATTGTGCTGCAACGTTCGGTCTCTGGTACGGTTACACTTGGCCATTGTTTACATATTGTGCTGCAACGTTCGGTCTCTGGTGGGGTTACACTTGGCCCTCGTTTACATATTGTGCTGCAACGTTCGGTCTCTGGTGCGGTTACACTTGGCCATTGTTTACATATTGTGCTGCAACGTTCGGTCTCTGGTGCGGTTACACTTGGCCCTCGTTTACATATTGTGCTGCAACGTTCGGTCTCTGGTGGGGTTACACTTGGCCCTCGTTTACATATTGTGCTGCAACGTTCGGTCTCTGGTACGGTTACACTTGGCCATCGTTTACATATTGTGCTGCAACGTTCGGTCTCTGGTGCGGTTACACTTGGCCATCGTTTACATATTGTGCTGCAACGTTCGGTCTCTGGTGGGGTTTACACTTGGCCATCGTTTACATATTGTGCTGCAACGTTCGGTCTCTGGTACGGTTACACTTGGCCATTGTTTACATATTGTGCTGCAACGTTCGGTCTCTGGTGCGGTTTACACTTGGCCCTCGTTTACATATTGTGCTGCAACGTTCGGTCTCTGGTGGGGTTACACTTGGCCCTCGTTTACATATTGTGCTGCAACGTTCGGTCTCTGGTGCGGTTACACTTGGCCATTGTTTACATATTGTGCTGCAACGTTCGGTCTCTGGTGCGGTTACACTTGGCCCTCGTTTACATATTGTGCTGCAACGTTCGGTCTCTGGTGCGGTTACACTTGGCCATTGTTTACATATTGTGCTGCAACGTTCAGTCTCTGGTGGGGTTACACTTGGCCATCGTTTACATATTGTGCTGCAACGTTCGGTCTCTGGTGGGGTTACACTTGGCCATCGTTTACATATTGTGCTGCAACGTTCGGTCTCTGGTACGGTTACACTTGGCCATCGTTTACATATTGTGCTGCAACGTTCGGTCTCTGGTGCGGTTACACTTGGCCATTGTTTACATATTGTGCTGCAACGTTCGGTCTCTGGTACGGGTTACACTTGGCCATCGTTTACATATTGTGCTACAACGTTCGGTCTCTGGTGGGGTTTACACTTGGCCATTGTTTACATATTGTGCTACAACGTTCGGTCTCTGGTGGGGTTTACACTTGGCCATCGTTTACATATTGTGCTGCAATGTTCGGTCTCTGGTGCGGTTACACTTGGCCATCGTTTACATATTGTGCTGCAACGTTCGGTCTCTGGTGCGGTTACACTTGGCCATCGTTTACATATTGTGCTACAACGTTCGGTCTCTGGTGGGGTTACACTTGGCCATTGTTTACATATTGTGCTGCAACGTTCGGTCTCTGGTGCGGTTACACTTGGCCATTGTTTACATATTGTGCTGCAACGTTCGGTCTCTGGTGCGGTTACACTTGGCCATCGTTTACATATTGTGCTGCAACGTTCGGTCTCTGGTGCGGTTACACTTGGCCATTGTTTACATATTGTGCTGCAACGTTCGGTCTCTGGTGCGGTTACACTTGGCCATCGTTTACATATTGTGCTGCAACGTTCGGTCTCTGGTGCGGTTACACTTGGCCATTGTTTACATATTGTGCTGCAACGTTCGGTCTCTGGTACGGTTACACTTGGCCATTGTTTACATATTGTGCTGCAACGTTCGGTCTCTGGTACGGTTACACTTGGCCATTGTTTACATATTGTGCTGCAACGTTCGGTCTCTGGTGCGGTTACACTTGGCCATCGTTTACATATTGTGCTGCAACGTTAGGTCTCTGGTGCGGTTACACTTGGCCATTGTTTACATATTGTGCTGCAACGTTCGGTCTCTGGTGCGGTTACACTTGGCCATTGTTTACATATTGTGCTGCAACGTTCGGTCTCTGGTGCGGTTACACTTGGCCATTGTTTACATATTGTGCTACAACGTTCGGTCTCTGGTGGGGTTACACTTGGCCATTGTTTACATATTGTGCTGCAACGTTCGGTCTCTGGTGGGGTTACACTTGGCCCTCGTTTACATATTGTGCTGCAACGTTCGGTCTCTGGTGCGGTTACACTTGGCCATTGTTTACATATTGTGCTGCAACGTTCGGTCTCTGGTGCGGTTACACTTGGCCCTCGTTTACATATTGTGCTGCAACGTTCGGTCTCTGGTGCGGTTACACTTGGCCATTGTTTACATATTGTGCTGCAACGTTCAGTCTCTGGTGGGGTTACACTTGGCCATCGTTTACATATTGTGCTGCAACGTTCGGTCTCTGGTGGGGTTACACTTGGCCATCGTTTACATATTGTGCTGCAACGTTCGGTCTCTGGTACGGTTACACTTGGCCATCGTTTACATATTGTGCTGCAACGTTCGGTCTCTGGTGCGGTTACACTTGGCCATTGTTTACATATTGTGCTGCAACGTTCGGTCTCTGGTACGGGTTACACTTGGCCATCGTTTACATATTGTGCTACAACGTTCGGTCTCTGGTGGGGTTTACACTTGGCCATTGTTTACATATTGTGCTACAACGTTCGGTCTCTGGTGGGGTTTACACTTGGCCATCGTTTACATATTGTGCTGCAATGTTCGGTCTCTGGTGCGGTTACACTTGGCCATCGTTTACATATTGTGCTGCAACGTTCGGTCTCTGGTGCGGTTACACTTGGCCATCGTTTACATATTGTGCTACAACGTTCGGTCTCTGGTGGGGTTACACTTGGCCATTGTTTACATATTGTGCTGCAACGTTCGGTCTCTGGTGCGGTTACACTTGGCCATTGTTTACATATTGTGCTGCAACGTTCGGTCTCTGGTGCGGTTACACTTGGCCATCGTTTACATATTGTGCTGCAACGTTCGGTCTCTGGTGCGGTTACACTTGGCCATTGTTTACATATTGTGCTGCAACGTTCGGTCTCTGGTGCGGTTACACTTGGCCATCGTTTACATATTGTGCTGCAACGTTCGGTCTCTGGTGCGGTTACACTTGGCCATTGTTTACATATTGTGCTGCAACGTTCGGTCTCTGGTACGGTTACACTTGGCCATTGTTTACATATTGTGCTGCAACGTTCGGTCTCTGGTACGGTTACACTTGGCCATTGTTTACATATTGTGCTGCAACGTTCGGTCTCTGGTGCGGTTACACTTGGCCATCGTTTACATATTGTGCTGCAACGTTAGGTCTCTGGTGCGGTTACACTTGGCCATTGTTTACATATTGTGCTGCAACGTTCGGTCTCTGGTGCGGTTACACTTGGCCATTGTTTACATATTGTGCTGCAACGTTCGGTCTCTGGTGCGGTTACACTTGGCCATTGTTTACATATTGTGCTACAACGTTCGGTCTCTGGTGGGGTTACACTTGGCCATTGTTTACATATTGTGCTGCAACGTTCGGTCTCTGGTGCGGTTACACTTGGCCATTGTTTACATATTGTGCTACAACGTTCGGTCTCTGGTGGGGTTACACTTGGCCATTGTTTACATATTGTGCTACAACGTTCGGTCTCTGGTGGGGTTACACTTGGCCATTGTTTACATATTGTGCTACAACGTTCGGTCTCTGGTGCGGTTACACTTGGCCATTGTTTACATATTGTGCTGCAACGTTCGGTCTCTGGTGGGGTTACACTTGGCCATTGTTTACATATTGTGCTGCAACGTTCGGTCTCTGGTACGGTTACACTTGGCCATTGTTTACATATTGTGCTGCAACGTTCGGTCTCTGGTGCGGTTTACACTTGGCCATTGTTTACATATTGTGCTACAACGTTCGGTCTCTGGTGGGGTTACACTTGGCCATTGTTTACATATTGTGCTGCAACGTTCGGTCTCTGGTACGGTTACACTTGGCCATTGTTTACATATTGTGCTGCAACGTTCGGTCTCTGGTACGGTTACACTTGGCCATTGTTTACATA
Source organism: Oncorhynchus mykiss (assembly GCF_013265735.2). NCBI lineage: Eukaryota > Metazoa > Chordata > Actinopteri > Salmoniformes > Salmonidae > Oncorhynchus > Oncorhynchus mykiss. The sequence continues at coordinate 89,922,798 of NC_048565.1, read as the reverse complement.
TTGTGCTGCAACGTTCGGTCTCTGGTACGGGTTACACTTGGCCATCGTTTACATATTGTGCTGCAACGTTCGGTCTCTGGTACGGTTACACTTGGCCATTGTTTACATATTGTGCTGCAACGTTCGGTCTCTGGTGGGGTTACACTTGGCCATTGTTTACATATTGTGCTGCAACGTTCGGTCTCTGGTGCGGTTACACTTGGCCATTGTTTACATATTGTGCTACAACGTTCGGTCTCTGGTGCGGTTACACTTGGCCATCGTTTACATATTGTGCTACAACGTTCGGTCTCTGGTGCGGTTACACTTGGCCATCGTTTACATATTGTGCTGCAACGTTCGGTCTCTGGTACGGTTACACTTGGCCATTGTTTACATATTGTGCTGCAACGTTCGGTCTCTGGTACGGGTTACACTTGGCCATCGTTTACATATTGTGCTGCAACGTTCGGTCTCTGGTACGGTTACACTTGGCCATTGTTTACATATTGTGCTGCAACGTTCGGTCTCTGGTGGGGTTACACTTGGCCATCGTTTACATATTGTGCTGCAACGTTCGGTCTCTGGTGGGGTTACACTTGGCCCTCGTTTACATATTGTGCTGCAACGTTCGGTCTCTGGTGGGGTTACACTTGGCCCTCGTTTACATATTGTGCTGCAACGTTCGGTCTCTGGTGGGGTTACACTTGGCCATCGTTTACATATTGTGCTGCAACGTTCGGTCTCTGGTGCGGTTTACACTTGGCCATCGTTTACATATTGTGCTGCAACGTTCGGTCTCTGGTGGGGTTACACTTGGCCATCGTTTACATATTGTGCTAAAATGTTTACGTCACATACGAATTGCGTGAAGTATTGAAACTCCAAAACCAACAGAACCATATACAGACCAGCGTACTGAAAGTCCGGCTACAAAACACTTCCCTGTGGACAACGGGTAATGTAAATCAAAATGAGGTTTATTCAACATTTTCATCTGTAATGGGACGGTTCGGAAATGTTGAGCTCACGCGTTAGAGACGAGAGTGTGGGTCATCTAGTCCCGGATTCTAAAATGGACTAACAACCTCATATGCAGTCATCGACTCATGAAGTGCATCCCAAATGGCACCCTATTCCCTTAGGGCTCTGGTCAAAAGTAATGCACTATATAGGGGATAGGGTACCATTACCATCTCTGAAACTGGAAACACTTATCTCCCTCACTAGCTTTAAGCACCAACTGTCAGAGCAGCTCACAGATTACTGCACCTGTACATAGCCCACCTATAATTTAGCCCAAACAACTACCTCTTTCCCAACTGTATTTAATGTATTTATTTATTTTGCTCCTTTGCACCCCATTATTTTTATTTCTACTTTGCACATTCTTCCATTGCAAAACTACCATTCTAGTGTTTTACTTGGTATATTGTATTTACCTTGCCACCATGGCCTTTTTTGCCTTTACCTCCCTTATCTCACCTCATTTGTTCACATTGTATATAGACTTGTTTATACTGTATTATTGACTGTATGTTTGTTTTACTCCATGTGTAACTCTGTGTTGTTGTATGTGTCTAACTGCTTTGCTTTATCTTGGCCAGGTCGCAATTGTAAATGAGAACTTGTTCTCAACTTGCCTACCTGGTTAAATAAAGGTAAAATAAAATAAAAATAAATACAACATTTTAGGGCGCATAGCCTACATGGTGTTTGTAACTCACTTGTAAAGAACACTTGGGACATCAATGGCACAGCTGAAACCTTTGTCCGTCTGTTCTATGGAGTGGCTGTCACAGAACTCTTCTTCTTCTTCGTCAAACTGTTCACTTGCTAATCAAAACAACAACGTGCATTTGTGAGATTGGCAAGAACATTTTGGTGTTCCATAATAGGTACATAGCAGGTACAAAAGGGAGAGGAGACAGCTACATTTAGAGGAGACAAGCATCCCACAACCCAATGTGGTGGTCAATTGGTCAGCTATAACTAGCTAAGTCTCAGTAGAATAAAGTCAATAATCTGGTAGTACTGTACAGTATTGTAGCCATCTGTCTTATCTAGCTAGCTAGCTAGCTAGAGTTATCTGGGGGTGTAGGGCGCTAGCACCACTGAGGTATAATGGCTGGCACTGAGGACCTAGCTACCTGGTGGTCCCATGTAGGAGTCGTCCTCTTCCCCCTCTTCATACTGGTCTTCTTTGATCGTATTTCTTCTGTATACTCTTCCACTTATGTTGATCAATGATGGACGTAAGATTTCCATTGTAGCAGTTATCTTGAATAGTAAATAAAACGATGTATACTGTAGTGGATAGTAGCTGCCAACTACGTGTGGACTCTTTGGCTGTTTTGCGACATACGGCAGTTTGACGTAAAGTAACCAGCTGATTACGTCGTCGCTGATCTCTAAACCGCATGGATAGACATTCCGCGCTCGCAACAAATGAATGATGCGCCGATATCAACATTTGATTTATATATCGCCCAAGCCGTAAAGCGGGGGTTATTGTTGGGGTAGCTAACCAGAAACATAAACAAAAGCAGAAGTTAGCCTGCCGCTTTCTCCATCACCAGTGGTAGGTTCATCACTTCAATAATAATCGTATGTCTGATTTATTATGCGGAAAGTTTGCTTCAGTAGTAAATGCGCTGTGTTTCATGTTTCATGCTATGTTTGTCAGTTTATTATTCATAATGTTGTTAGCCTTGTGTTGTTAGCCAACGTTAGCTAGCTAGTCATGCTAATGTAATATGACAAAGATTTGTATAACGTGTTCTATCTGTGCTAATGCTGCTCAGCTAACGTTAGCTAAATTTACTTTGAATAAATATTGCTGGTCATTTGGGACTGTATTTATCCGCAATACACGACTCTGAACTTGGTGATCATGATTTTGCCGTTGTTGTTCCTCTTCCTCAGTTGGAATGGCAGCCTCCTCCTCATCCTCCTCTGCCGGAGGGGTTAGTGGGAGTTCCGTGACTGGCTCTGGATTCAGCGCGTCTGAGCTCATCCCCCCGCGTAAGGTCCTCTACACTTATCCCAAAGGAGCCGGGGAGATGATGGAAGGTAGGCTTTCTTTGACACAGGCCAATCATCAGTGGCTTTGGAATATAGGTTCAGAACGTTGCAAGAGACAAGACCGGTGATGAGGATTCTTTTGGAGTTCTAGAAAACCTTGTCTGTTCTGTACATTCTACCTGCAACATTCTGAACATTGTTATTGGCTCTGATTGCAATATGAATCGTGCTCATATCCCATATACAGTGATGTTGTGTGTTTCAGATCGATTAATGTTTATGTGTGTGTGGTTAGCTACTGTACATGTGTGTGTGGTTCTGAATACTTGCCCCTTCTGTACATCTGCCCAGCCACACTTCTCTTACAACTATTCTATCTGGCTTCAAGTCAAGTGTAGATTGTTTATCTTGTGGGTAAAATCCAGACAATGTGTCCCTGGAACTTTTCACTGTTCCCTTAATGACCTAGCTACCATGCGTCGTAGTTGGCTCTTCCTCCAGGAGGACGTGCACTGCTACCAGCGACAGTCAATACTCTGCCCCAACGTCACCCCACAACGCGCATCGCCAGTGTGCCCCACTTCCCTCACACCCAAATCAATCTGGCTTCAAGTCAAGTGTAGTTAGTGATCCTTTGATCTAGAGTTGGTGACCCATGATCCTTTGAATCATAGTTGGATCTTCATCCAACAGAGGACGTACATGGGCACCAGCAAGCAGTCAGTGCTCTGCCAATGGGTCAGCCCACAACACCCACCACCAGTTTTGTCACATCACACAAGAGGATCTGTTTGTTTGAACCCAATGGGCCATCTGGCTCCTTGCCCCTGCTTTGTGCATCCCAAATGACACCCTATTACCTACGTTGTGCACTAATTTTGACCAGAGCCTTATGTGCCAGAGTTGTACACTATATTAGGATAGGGTGCCCCATCCTTTGTTACCTCATAGACCCCAAATCAAACATTGTGTTGTAATGAATGTCTTAGTTTGGATCATTGTGCTGGAAAGCACTGGGTGTTCAGAGGACTAATGGGCTCACTGTTAAGTGGGACAGCAGTGAAGCTGGTGGCCAGGGTTGGGGTTCTTTTCCACTTTGTTTTTGGGGCCTGTGCCATAGGGCGGCGCACAATTGGTCCAGCGTCATCCGGGTTAGGGGAGGGTTTGGCCCGGGGTAGGTCGTCCTTGTAAATAAGAATTTGTTCTTACCTGACTTGCCTAGTTAAATAAAATTAAAAAATATATATTAAAAAATGATTAATAAATGGCACCCTATTCCCTATACCAGGGATCATCAACTAGATTCAGCCGCGGGATGATTTTTGTTTTTACTTGAGTGGATGGTCGGGGGCCTGGACATAATCAGAAATCGCAAGAAGGCCAAACAGATTGTTTTAGTCAAATATTATATCAAACCTTGCTTACTTGTATACTGTATATGATCAGATGTGTCTCTCTATTCTGCCCAGGAATACTTGGGAACAGATTTCTCAATAAATGTAATCACTTGGAGCTGATGTTTTGATTATTTTGGCCAACATTGAAAATGGGGGGGACCGAATTCGGTCCTTGGGCCGCCAGTTGAAGAACCTAATCCTACCTTGTGCACTAATATCATGTGGGCCATGGTCAACAGTAGTGCACTGTCTAGGGCCATGGTCAACAGTAGTGCACTGTCTAGGGCCATAGTCAACAGTAGTCCATTGTCTAGGGCCATGATCAACAGTAGTCCATTGTCTAGGGCCATGGTCAACAGTAGTGCACTGTCTAGGGCCATGGTCAATAGTAGTGCACTTTCTAGGCCCATGGTCAACATGTCTAGGGCCATGGTCAACAGTAGTACACTGTCTAGGGCCATGGTCAACAGTAGTGCACTGTCTAGGGCCATGGTCAACAGTAGTGCACTGTCTAGGGCCATGGTCAACAGTAGTGCACTGTCTAGGGCCATGGTCAACAGTAGTGCACTGTCTAGGGCCATGGTCAACAGTAGTCCATTGTCTAGGGCCATGGTTAACAGTAGTGCACTGTCTAGGGCTATGGTCAACAGTAGTGCACTGTCTAGGGCTATGGTCAACAGTAGTGCACTGTCTAGGGCCATGGTCAACAGTAGTGCACTGTCTAGGGCCATGGTCAACAGTAGTGCACTGTCTAGGGCCATGGTCACCAATAGTGCACTGTCTAGGGCCATGGTCAACGGTAGTGCACTGTCTAGGGCCATGGTCAACGGTAGTGCACTGTCTAGGGCCATGGTCAATAGTAGTGCACTGTCTAGGGCCATGGTCAACATGTCTAGGCCCATGGTCAACAGTAGTACACTGTCTAGGGCCATGGTCAACAGTAGTGCACTGTCTAGGGCCATGGTCAACAGTAGTGCACTGTCTAGGGCCATGGTCAACAGTAGTGCACTGTCTAGGGCCATGGTCAATAGTAGTGCACTGTCTAGGGCCATGGTCAACAGTAGTGCACTGTCTAGGGCCATGGTCAACAGTAGTGCACTGTCTAGGGCCATGGTCAACAGTAGTGCACTGTCTAGGGCCATGGTCAACAGTAGTGCACTGTCTAGGGCCATGATCAACAGTAGTCCATTGTCTAGGGCCATGGTCAACAGTAGTGCACTGTCTAGGGCCATGGTCATTAGTAGTGCACTGTCTAGGGCCATAGTCAACAGTAGTGCACTGTCTAGGGCCATGGTCAACAGTAGTGCACTGTCTAGGGCCATAGTCAACAGTAGTGCACTGTCTAGGGCCATGGTCAACAGTAGTGCACTGTCTAGGGCCATAGTCAACAGTAGTGCACTGTCTAGGGCCATGGTCAACATGTCTAGGCCCATGGTCAACAGTAGTGCACTGTCTAGGGCCATGGTCAACAGTAGTGCACTGTCTAGGGCCATGGTCAACAGTAGTGCACTGTCTAGGGCCATAGTCAACAGTAGTGCACTGTCTAGGGCCATGGTCAACATGTCTAGGCCCATGGTCAACAGTAGTGCACTGTCTAGGGCCATGGTCAACAGTAGTGCACTGTCTAGGGCCATGGTCAACAGTAGTGCACTGTCTAGGGCCATGGTCAACATGTCTGGGCCCATGGTCAACGGTAGTGCACTGTCTAGGGCCATGGTCAACAGTAGTGCACTGTCTAGGGCCATGGTCAACAGTAGTGCACTGTCTAGGGCCATGGTCAACAGTAGTGCACTGTCTAGGGCCATGGTCAACATGTCTGGGCCCATGGTCAACGGTAGTGCACTGTCTAGGGCCATGGTCAACAGTAGTGCACTGTCTAGGGCCATGGTCAACAGTAGTGCACTGTCTAGGGCCATGGTCAACATGTCTAGGCCCATGGTCAACAGTAGTACACTGTCTAGGGCCATGGTCAACAGTAGTGCACTGTCTAAGGACATGGTCAACAGTAGTGCACTGTCTAGGGCCATGGTCAACAGTAGTGCACTGTCTAGGGCCATGGTCAACATGTCTAGGGCCATGGTCAACAGTAGTCCATTGTCTAGGGCCATGGTTAACAGTAGTGCACTGTCTAGGGCCATGGTCAACAGTAGTGCACTGTCTAGGGCCATGGTCAATAGTAGTGCACTGTCTAGGGCCATGGTCAACAGTAGTGCACTGTCTAGGGCCATGGTCAACAGTAGTGCACTGTCTAGGGCCATGGTCAACAGTAGTGCACTGTCTAGGGCCATGGTCAATAGTAGTGCACTGTCTAGGGCCATGGTCAACAGTAGTGCACTGTCTAGGGCCATGGTCAACAGTAGTCCACTGTCTAGGGCCATGGTCAACAGTAGTGCACTGTCTAGGGCCATGGTCAACAGTAGTGCACTGTCTAGGGCCATGGTCAATAGTAGTGCACTGTCTAGGGCCATGGTCAACATGTCTAGGGCCATGGTCAACAGTAGTCCACTGTCCAAGGCCATGGTCAACAGTAGTGCACTGTCTAGGCCCATGGTCAACAGTAGTGCACTGTCTAGGGCCATGGTCAACATGTCTAGGGCCATGGTCAACAGTAGTGCACTGTCTAGGGCCATGGTCAACAGTAGTGCACTGTCTAGGGCCATGGTCAACAGTAGTGCACTGTCTAGGGCCATGGTCAACAGTAGTGCACTGTCTAGGGCCATGGTCAACAGTAGTGCACTGTCTAGGGCCATGGTCAACAGTAGTGCACTGTCTAGGGCCATGGTCAATAGTAGTGCACTGTCTAGGGCCATGGTCACCAATAGTGCACTGTCTAGGGCCATGGTCAACGGTAGTGCACTGTCTAGGGCCATGGTCAACGGTAGTGCACTGTCTAGGGCCATGGTCAATAGTAGTGCACTGTCTAGGGCCATGGTCAACATGTCTAGGCCCATGGTCAACAGTAGTACACTGTCTAGGGCCATGGTCAACAGTAGTGCACTGTCTAGGGCCATGGTCAACAGTAGTGCACTGTCTAGGGCCATGGTCAACAGTAGTGCACTGTCTAGGGCCATGGTCAATAGTAGTGCACTGTCTAGGGCCATGGTCAACAGTAGTGCACTGTCTAGGGCCATGGTCAACAGTAGTGCACTGTCTAGGGCCATGGTCAACAGTAGTGCACTGTCTAGGGCCATGGTCAACAGTAGTGCACTGTCTAGGGCCATGATCAACAGTAGTCCATTGTCTAGGGCCATGGTCAACAGTAGTGCACTGTCTAGGGCCATGGTCAATAGTAGTGCACTGTCTAGGGCCATAGTCAACAGTAGTGCACTGTCTAGGGCCATGGTCAACATGTCTAGGCCCATGGTCAACAGTAGTGCACTGTCTAGGGCCATGGTCAACAGTAGTGCACTGTCTAGGGCCATGGTCAACAGTAGTGCACTGTCTAGGGCCATAGTCAACAGTAGTGCACTGTCTAGGGCCATGGTCAACATGTCTAGGCCCATGGTCAACAGTAGTGCACTGTCTAGGGCCATGGTCAACAGTAGTGCACTGTCTAGGGCCATGGTCAACAGTAGTGCACTGTCTAGGGCCATGGTCAACAGTAGTGCACTGTCTAGGGCCATGGTCAACATGTCTGGGCCCATGGTCAACGGTAGTGCACTGTCTAGGGCCATGGTCAACAGTAGTGCACTGTCTAGGGCCATGGTCAACAGTAGTGCACTGTCTAGGGCCATGGTCAACATGTCTAGGCCCATGGTCAACAGTAGTACACTGTCTAGGGCCATGGTCAACAGTAGTGCACTGTCTAAGGACATGGTCAACAGTAGTGCACTGTCTAGGGCCATGGTCAACAGTAGTGCACTGTCTAGGGCCATGGTCAACATGTCTAGGGCCATGGTCAACAGTAGTCCATTGTCTAGGGCCATGGTTAACAGTAGTGCACTGTCTAGGGCCATGGTCAACAGTAGTGCACTGTCTAGGGCCATGGTCAATAGTAGTGCACTGTCTAGGGCCATGGTCAACAGTAGTGCACTGTCTAGGGCCATGGTCAACAGTAGTGCACTGTCTAGGGCCATGGTCAACAGTAGTGCACTGTCTAGGGCCATGGTCAATAGTAGTGCACTGTCTAGGGCCATGGTCAACAGTAGTGCACTGTCTAGGGCCATGGTCAACAGTAGTCCACTGTCTAGGGCCATGGTCAACAGTAGTGCACTGTCTAGGGCCATGGTCAATAGTAGTGCACTGTCTAGGGCCATGGTCAATAGTAGTGCACTGTCTAGGGCCATGGTCAACATGTCTAGGGCCATGGTCAACAGTAGTCCACTGTCCAAGGCCATGGTCAACAGTAGTGCACTGTCTAGGCCCATGGTCAACAGTAGTGCACTGTCTAGGGCCATGGTCAACATGTCTAGGGCCATGGTCAACAGTAGTGCACTGTCTAGGGCATGGTCAACAGTAGTGCACTGTCTAGGGCCATGGTCAACAGTAGTGCACTGTCTAGGGCCATGGTCAACAGTAGTGCACTGTCTAGGGCCATGGTCAACAGTAGTGCACTGTCTAGGGCCATGGTCAACAGTAGTGCACTGTCTAGGGCCATGGTCAATAGTAGTGCACTGTCTAGGGCCATGGTCAACATGTCTAGGCCCATGGTCAACAGTAGTGCACTGTCTAGGGCCATGGTCAACAGTAGTGCACTATCTAGGGAACAGAGTGCCATTTGTGACACATTGTGTGCTAGTTGATTATTTTGGCTAGTCTTTTTATTCTCCAGCAAACTGAACGGTGGCACATGTTGGCATAATGTGAGGAGTTATGTCATGTTTTAGCCAACTCCTCTACTTACTTACTCGGTAATTACTGAGGATTGTGCTCGCCCGGAGGATTGGGTATTAAATAGTTTGTACCACAAAACCATATACTATAATACGTTATGTTATATAATAGATCTATAGCCTAATAGTTTAGTGTGAGTGCGTGTGTGCGTGCGTGCGTGAGTGTGTGCGTGCGTGCGTGTGCTGGTTTGGGTTGTGATCCAGAAGGCACGTTTCCATTCTTGTTGTTTAAACTATTTCAGGGCTAAACTAACTTGTCTACCACTACAGTATTTTGTAACATGTGCTAGTTGAGGAAAGCGTAACAGTTATTGATGTGATAGTGAACATGAACTCTTGTGTCTTCAGACGGCTCAGACAGATTTCTGTGTGAGTCTGTGTTCAGCTACCAGGTGGCGTCAACACTGAAACAAGTGAAGCACGGTAAGTCCATCAGTCTCTTCATTCAGTTATTTTATTGCTGTTGTCTTTTAAAAAATACAAAAAAAATAATGCCTAAGAGTGCATCTCAAATGGCACCCTATTCCCTATATATAGTGGACTACCTTCAACCAGAGCCCTATGGCGCTGGTCAAAAGTAGCCCACTATATAGGGAATAGGGTGCTATTTAGGACACATTTGTTGTTTAGGGAAAAATAACTCTGGTAAGGGATACAAAGGAATGCAATGCTTTGATCTAACAGCACATTTCACTGATCTGTTTTTTTTTTTAGATCAACAGGTATCTAGAATGGAGAAACTGGCCAGTTTGGTTGAAGAGCTGGAAGCAGATGAGTGGCGTTACAAACCAATCGAACAGCTTTTGGGATTTACTCCGTCTTAGAGGTTCAAATAAAGACCTGCCCAGTAGCCCGCTAGCTGGTCACCACTGGAGGAACACGTTGACCACAGAACACGACTTTATTTCCAACACGTTTGCTTTATTGTCATTTGTTGTGTCATTCCCACAGGGAAGGATGTTCCTGCCTGTTATTGGCCAATGATTAGCTGTGGTCACTAACTGGAGGAAGGAACACCCTGATACGAGAGAGCTATTGTTGTGACCTAAAAAAAAAAAAAAACTTTATCACTGCAATGAATTATGAATTGAGTAATTAATCATGTTATAGTGGGGAAATTGATGCATTCGTGTTTTACTAGTGTTTTTTTTTTAAATAAACTAAATTATATTAAGGAATAAGGAATCCTCTTCCTATGTATTAAAATGAAAACATGACGTACTTGGATTATCATTTATTAAATATTGAAATAAAAATATACAGAATCAATTGTATTCGAGTTATTTACTGTTTTATAACATTATTACAATGGATTATTTGTTATCACACAGTTGAAAACAATTAGAACCAGGCTAATTGTATTACTGTAAATACCAAGGTCAAGGAGAATGTAGGGCAACACAATAACATCTGCAGCAACAGCCAGGCCTGTTATTCCCCACACATTCTGAAGGGAGGGGACTGAACAGGCTGATGTTCTGGATGACGGTGCTAGTACGTCCATGTGTCGATGCCCTCGGAGCTGCTCTCAATATGCAGATACACACACACACACAATAACATCAGGCAGTCAGTCATTAAAGGACAAGGGGAGAGAGAAGTAGGTTTTGTTAATAAATAACCACCATTCTGTCTACACTACCAGGGCTGTAGGTGTTCTGTCTACACTACCAGGGCTGTAGGTGTTCTGTCTACACTACCAGGCTGTAGGTGTTCTGTCTACACTACCAGGGCTGTAGGTGTTCTGTCTACACTACCAGGGCTGTATGTGTTCTGTCTACACTACCAGGGCTGTAGGTGTTCTGTCTACACTACCAGGCTGTAGGTGTTCTGTCTACACTACCAGGGCTGTAGGTGTTCTGTCTACACTACCAGGGCTGTAGGTGTTCTGTCTACACTACCAGGGCTGTAGGTGTTCTGTCTACACTACCAGGGCTGTAGGTGTTCTGTCTACACTACCAGGGCTGTAGGTGTTCTGTCTACACTACCAGGGCTGTATGTGTTCTGTCTACACTACCAGGGCTGTAGGTGTTCTGTCTACACTACCAGGGCTGTAGGTGTTCTGTCTACACTACCAGGGCTGTAGGTGTTCTGTCTACACTACCAGGGCTGTAGGTGTTCTGTCTACACTACCAGGGCTGTAGGTGTTCTGTCTACACTACCAGGGCTGTAGGTGTTCTGTCTACACTACCAGGACTGTAGGTGTTCTGTCTACACTACCAGGGCTGTAGGTGTTCTGTCTACACTACCAGGCTGTAGGTCTTCTGTCTACACTACCAGGGCTGTAGGTGTTCTGTCTACACTACCAGGGCTGTAGGTGTTCTGTCTACACTACCAGGGCTGTAGGTGTTCTGTCTACACTACCAGGGCTGTAGGTGTTCTGTCTACACTACCAGGGCTGTAGGTGTTCTGTCTACACTACCAGGGCTGTAGGTGTTCTGTCTACACTACCAGGGCTGTAGGTCTTCTGTCTACACTACCAGGGCTGTATGTGTTCTGTCTACACTACCAGGGCTGTAGGTGTTCTGTCTACACTACCAGGGCTGTAGGTGTTCTGTCTACACTACCAGGGCTGTAGGTGTTCTGTCTACACTACCAGGGCTGTAGGTGTTCTGTCTACACTACCAGGGCTGTAGGTGTTCTGTCTACACTACCAGGGCTGTAGGTGTTCTGTCTACACTACCAGGGCTGTAGGTGTTCTGTCTACACTACCAGGGCTGTATGTGTTCTGTCTACACTACCAGGGCTGTAGGTGTTCTGTCTACACTACCAGGCTGTAGGTGTTCTGTCTACACTACCAGGGCTGTAGGTGTTCTGTCTACACTACCAGGGCTGTAGGTGTTCTGTCTACACTACCAGGGCTGTAGGTGTTCTGTCTATACTACCAGGGCTGTAGGTGTTCTGTCTACACTACCAGGGCTGTAGGTGTTCTGTCTACACTACCAGGGCTGTAGGTGTTCTGTCTACACTACCAGGGCTGTAGGTGTTCTGTCTATACTACCAGGGCTGTAGGTGTTCTGTCTACACTATCATGTTCTGTCTACACTACCAGGGCTGTAGGTGTTCTGTCTACACTACCAGGGCTATAGGTGTTCTGTCTACACTACCAGGGCTGTAGGTGTTCTGCTAACACTACCAGGGCTGTAGGTGTTCTGTCTACACTACCAGGCTGTAGGTGTTCTGTCTACACTACCAGGGCTGTAGGTGTTCTGTCTACACTACCAGGGCTGTAGGTGTTGTCTACACTACCAGGGCTGTAGGTGTTCTGTCTACACTACCAGGGATGTAGGTGTTCTGTCTACACTACCAGGGCTGTAGGTGTTGTCTACACTACCAGGCTGTAGGTGTTCTGTCTACACTACCAGGGCTGTAGGTGTTCTGTCTACACTACCAGGCTGTAGGTGTTCTGTCTACACTACCAGGGCTGTAGGTGTTCTGTCTACACTACCAGGACTGTAGGTGTTCTGTCTACACTACCAGGGCTGTAGGTGTTGTCTACACTACCAGGGCTGTAGGTGTTCTGTCTACACTACCAGGCTGTAGGTGTTCTGTCTACACTACCAGGGCTGTAGGTGTTCTGTCTACACTACCAGGGCTGTAGGTGTTCTGTCTACACTACCAGGACTGTAGGTGTTCTGTCTACACTACCAGGGCTGTAGGTGTTCTGTCTACACTACCAGGGCTGTAGGTGTTGTCTACACTACCAGGGCTGTAGGTGTTCTGTCTACACTACCAGGCTGTAGGTGTTCTGTCTACACTACCAGGGCTGTAGGTGTTCTGTCTACACTACCAGGGCTGTAGGTGTTCTGTCTACACTACCAGGACTGTAGGTGTTCTGTCTACACTACCAGGGCTGTAGGTGTTCTGTCTACACTACCAAGCTGTAGGTGTTCTGTCTACACTACCAGGGCTGTAGGTGTTCTGTCTACACTACCAGGGCTGTAGTTGTTCTGTCTACACTACCAAGGACAGACTGTTTACCAGGAGTCTGATCAGTACAGTCCAGGGACAGACTGTTGTTTACCAGGAGTCTGATCAGTACAGTCCAGGTACAGACTGTTGTTTACCAGGAGTCTGATCAGCAGGGTGCAATGTTACAGGATATTGGGATAGAACTGTATTGTGGAACTTATATGTTGTCTGTAATGTCCAGTAGAATAGAGCATTTTAAAATGTCAGCTCTATTCTTATGGCATTTCTATCTGCGGTGTTCCTCCACAGTGTTTGTCTACTGAGCGTGGCCCTGGCAGAGATCCAGTCTCTTTCACCCTGGTGTTTGGTGGGTCTTATTGAATCAGAAGTCAGGAAATGTGCTGTACTTGGTGATCACACCAGTGAATGAATGTTTTTCAGTTGAATGAGCAGTGGGGAAGCTCAGTGGTTGGTTGACTGTACAGAATGTACTGTACTAGTTTACAAACTTTTTTTTTTTCAATAAAAGGGTGTGACTAACCGAGAGGAACACTTCTGGGTCCTAAAGTTAGTCCAGTTAAAACTTGTTTTTAACCAAGCTCCTGTTTCTCTACACTTTGTGTCTCTTGTTGTGTCCGTTGGTAGATTTGTATTTTTACAAAGTACACATAATAAAAGTTATTTCAAACAATCAACTTGCCTCTACTGATTTCGGTAACCTATCTATTTTCCTTGATCAGATAGAGACAAAGGTTGTTGAAGGTAAAAGTCATTTTATGACAGCACATTGTTTGTCTTGCTGCAGTTCACATTGTGTGCATTGTGCCTTGTCTAGCAGTTCAATCTCCTTGACTAGTACAGTCCGTCCATCTCTCGTCATGTGTTGTTTCACTGCATATGTGATACCTGGCTGCCATCCAAAAACTGTTATTTTCTTCCTCTGGCAGACCACAAAAGCCTGGTTGAGAATGTGTTCTCCTACTAGCAGCAAGGCCTGATACAGAACACACTAGTTTACCAGCCGATCACTTTATTCTGCCAATTTTGGGACAGTAAAAAGTGACTTTACTGAGCCGATGCAACACAACTTAAGTTAGTTCCTAATCAGTAGGTATTTTTGTGAGTCCGATATTTTATGATTACTCATATTTTCTTTTTCAAGTAGCATGTTTAGTGTACATGTGGAGGGTGTCAGAAGTATTTTAAACATATGACTAAGGCATACTGGGGTTTAGATAGCACCACTATGGCTACCATGCTGGTTGCAGTTGTCTTAGATGATAGAAGGAATAGTACTGCCATGTCTGTAGACTTGTCAAAAGCTTTTTATACTGTAGACCATGTTATTCTGTTGAATAAGCTGTCCTGATAGGGTAATATAGACCATGTTATTCTGTCCTGATAGGGTAATATAGACCATGTTATTCTGTCCTGATAGGGTAATATAGACCATGTTATTCTGTCCTGATAGGGTAATATAGACCATGTTATTCTGTCCTGATAGGGTAATATAGAACATGTTATTCTGTCCTGATAGGGTAATATAGACCATGTTATTCTGTCCTGATAGGGTAATATAGACCATGTTATTCTGTCCTGATAGGGTAATATAGACCATGTTATTCTGTCCTGATAGGGTAATATAGACCATGTTATTCTGTCCTGATAGGGTAATATAGACCATGTCATTCTGTTGAATAAGCTGTCCTGATAGGCTTGGGTACTGATGCTTGCTGATGATTTCGTAATTATCTCAATGACAGAACTCAGGCCATCAAGGTAGATGAGGTCAAATCCGAGATCCTTGAGTTACATACCTCGGCCTGCTAACGTTTACAATCTATATAGAAATGAAGAAGCATTAGTAATGCTGTAAACAACTGTAATATTCATTTTGTGTGCAGACGATAGTGTTGTATTCCATTACTGCTGTCACGTCCTGACCTTAGTTCCTTTTGATGTCTCTATTTTAGGTTGGGCAGGGCGTGAGTTGGGGTGGTACATTCTATGTTGTTTTTCTAGGTTTGCTTTTCTATGTGTTTGGCCTGGTAAGGTTCCCAATCAGAGGCAGCTGTCTATCGTTGTCTCTGATTGAGAACCATACTTAGGTTGCCTGTTTTCCCCGCTATGATTTGTGGGTAGTTGTTTTCACCATACAGAACTGTTTTGATTTTCATTTCTTTCCTTCACGTTGTTATTTGGTATTTTTTCGTGTTCTGATGTAATAAATTATCATGGACACTTACAACGCTGCATTTTGGTCCGATCCTTCCTACTCCTCATCAGACGAAGAAGTTCGTTACAACTGCATCAGTTGGCCAAGTCTTTTCACGTTTAAAATCTGATTTGCTAGCACTGCAGAGGTAGGTCACTGTTGGATCTACAGTTGGTGGTAATTACAAACAAAACCAAACGCATGCTTTTGTTCTAGGTCCTATAATCCAGATTTAAATGAATTTGTAATGACTAGTTTTAATGCTGCACAAATTGAGCGAGTTCCTTCCTACAAATATCTTGGTATCTGGCTTGATGACAAAATGTAATTTAAAAAAGAAGATAAGTTCAAGTTTGGTTTCTTTTACAGAAACAAAGCAAAACAAAGCATGTCTGACTTTCGATATCAGGAAGGATATTGTCCAGGCCACTTATGTCTGTTTTAAGATTCTGGGGATATTCTCTAAATGCCTGCAGCAGCAACTATACTTAAACCAGTAGATGCTGTTTTCCATTGGGCCCTTAGGTTTATTACTGGTTATGGTTCTAGAACTCAACGTTGTGCCATTAGGTTTATTACTGGTTATGGTTCTAGAACTCAACGTTGTGCCATTAGGTTTATTACTGGGGATGGTTCTAGAACTCAACGTTGTGCCATTAGGTTTATTACTGAGGATGGTTCTAGAACTCAACGTTGTGCCATTAGGTTTATTACTGAGGATGGTTCTAGAACTCAACGTTGTGCCATTAGGTTTATTACTGGTTATGGTTCTAGAACTCAACGTTGTGCCATTAGGTTTATTACTGAGGATGGTTCTAGAATTCAACGTTGCGCCATTAGGTTTATTAATGGTTATGGTTCTAGAACTCAACGTTGTGCTTTGTTTCAAAAAAGTGGGTAGGGCTTCTTTGTAGGTAAGGAGAGAGTAGCATTATCTTGTGTGAATTTACAAAGCACTCGTGCAGAAACCTCCTATGTATCTGTCGTCATTAATTACACTTAGACTTACAAATGACCAAACCCGGTTACAGGCTTGGATAACACTGGAGGCCCCTTCGGTCTCCACAGAGTTGGAGAAAGATGCTTTTGTTTTTTTTTCTGTGCCCTTTATGTGGAACAACTCAGAGCTCTCTGAAATGAGATGTTCTGGTCCCCCATTGGTCAGTTCAGAGTCATGATCAGAGCTCTCTGAAATGAGATGTTCTGGTCCCCCATTGGTCAGTTCAGAGTCATGATCAGAGCTCTCTGAAATGAGATGTTCTGGTCCCCCTTTGGTCAGTTCTCCTCTATGTTGATAAATGTGATACATTTTTCTTAATATATTTTGTATATTGTATATTGTGTATATACACTGCTCAAAAAAATAAAGGGAACACTTAAACAACACAATGTAACTCCAAGTCAATCACACTTCTGTGAAATCAAACTGTCCACTTAGGAAGCAACACTGATTGACAATAAATTTCACATGCTGTTGTGCAAATGGAATAGACAACAGGTGGAAATTATAGGCAATTAGCAAGACACCCCCAATAAAGGAGTGGTTCTGCAGGTGGTGACCACAGACCACTTCTCAGTTCCTATGCTTCCTGGCTGATGTTTTGGTCACTTTTTAATGCTGGCGGTGCTTTCACTCTAGCGGTAGCATGAGACGGACTCTACAACCCACAGAACTGGCTCAGGTAGTGCAGCTCATCCAGGACGGCACGTCAATGCGAGCTGTGGCAAGAAGGTTTGCTGTGTCTGTCAGCGTAGTGTCCAGAGCATGGAGGCGCTACCAGGAGACAGGCCAGTACACCAGGACACTTGGAGGAGGCCGTAGGAGGGCAACAACCCAGCAGCAGGACCGTTACCTCCGTCTTTGTGCAAGGAGGAGCAGGAGGAGCACTGCCAGAGCCCTGCAAAATGATCTCCAGCAGGCCACAAATGTGCATGTGTCTGCTCAAACAGTCAGAAACAGACTCCATGAGGGTGGTATGAGGGCCCGACGTCCACAGGTGGGGGTTGTGCTTACAGCCCAACACTGTGCAGGACGTTTGGCATTTGCCAGAGAACACCAAGATTGGCAAATTTGCCACTGGCGCCCTGTGCTCTTCACAGATGAAAGCAGGTTCACACTGAGCACATGTGACAGATGTGACAGTCAGGAGACGCCGTGGAGAACGTTCTGCTGCCTGCAACATCATCCAGCATGACCGGTTTGGCGGTGGGTCAGTCATGGTGTGGGGTGGCATTTCTTTGGGGGGGCCGCACAGCCCTCCATGTGCTCGCCAGAGGTAGCCTGACTGCCATTAGGTACCGAGATGAGATCCTCAGACCCCTTGTGAGACCATATGCTGGTGCGGTTGGCCCTGGGTTCCTCCTAATGCAAGACAATGCTAGACCTTATGTGGCTGGAGTGTATCAGCAGTTCCTGCAAGAGGAAGGCATTGATGCTATGGCCCGTTCCCCAGACCTGAATCAAATTGAGCAGATCTGGGACATCATGTCTCGCTCCATCCACCAACGCCACGTTGCACCACAGACTGTCCAGGAGTTGGCGGATGCTTTAGTCCAGGTCTGGGAGGAGATCCCTCAGGAGACCATCCGCCACCTCATCAGGAGCATGCCCAGGCGTTGTAGGGAGGTCATACAGGCACGTGGAGACCACACACACTACTGAGCCTCATGTTGACTTGTTTTAAGGACATTACATCAAAGTTGGATCAGCCTGTAGTGTGGTTTTCCACTTTCATTTTTGAGTGTGACTCCAAATCCAGACCTCCATGGGTTGATAAATTTGATTTCCATTGATAATTTTTGTGTGATTTTGTTGTCAGCACATTCAACTATGTAAATAAAAAAGTATTTAATAAGAATATTTCATTCATTCAGATCTAGGATGTGTTATTTTAGTGTTCCCTTTATTTGTTTGAGCAGTGTATGTTTGCTGTATTTATGCAGGGCTCATCTGAAAAAGAGGCCCTAGTCTCAGCATGACTTCCCTGACATAATAACTGTAATAATACTATGCAACATGACATGTAGCCTAGCGGTTAGAGCGTTGGTCCAGTAACCGAGAGGTTGCTGGTTCAAATACCCGAGCAGACAAGGTGCAAAATATGTCGATGTGCCCTTGAGCAAGGCACTTAACCCTAATTTGCATCAGGGGTGCTGTACTACTATGGCTGACCCTGTAAAACAACACCTATCATACTACTATGACTGACCCTGTAAAACAACACCTATCATACTACTATGACTGACCCTGTAAAACAACACCTATCATACTACTATGACTGACCCTGTAAAACAACACCTATCATACTACTATGACTGACCCTGTAAAACAACACCTATCATACTACAATGACTGACCCTGTAAAACAACACCTATCATACTACTATGACTGACCCTGCAAAACAACACCTATCATACTACTATGACTGACCCGGTAAAACAACACCTATCATACTACTATGGCTGACCCTGTAAAACAACACCTATCATACTACTATGACTGACCCTGTAAAACAACACCTATCATACTACTATGACTGACCCTGTAAAACAACACCTATCATACTACTATGGCTGACCCTGTAAAACAACACCTATCATACTACTATGACTGACAATGTAAAACAACACATTTCACTGCACCTAATCCGGTGTATGTGACAATGATTTTTTTTTTAAACCACAGAACAATGCAAAACGTGTCCCTGCATCCTCCAAACACAAAACCAACTAATTTGTTTATCTGCATTAAGAACATGATGTTCACGACATGAAGATAATGTTCCAACCCACTTCCTGAAAACAGTTCCTCACACTCAATAGTCACCATGTTATCCTTTTTATAGTGACATCAGCAACATGATCAACAGATAAGGTATTACAGACAGTTCAGCAATACGTCTGAGACTAATATAATGTCGTTTGTTGATAAAGGATCAGTATACCTGTAAATGCTCTCTGCCTTGCTGTACAAATGGTAACAGAGAATATTCTATCCTGTGGGGAGTGGAAGATGCAAAGTTACAATATACAGTATGTACTACAACAGCAGCTGAGCATAACATAGTAACATACCTGGACTGAATAACACAAAGAGCTGTTACTGTAACCAACTGATGAATTGACATAATGTAAAGACAACATGAAAACGTATAAAGTCGAGCTGTATTATAACCAGAAGTGTGTCCATTGTCTGCGGTTCTCTTGTTTATCTGCAGTGGACAGTTTCTATGCCTATTGCCTGTGGTTTGGGGGGTGGGGGGTACATGGGATGACAAAACAACATTTTCGACAGTTATTCTCGCAAGTAAAATCATAGCTATGCACCACCAAATGATGACAAAACATTTTCGACAGTTATTCTTGCAAGTAAAATCATAACTACGCACCACCAAATTGATGACACTGCTGTTGTAAGTTATTTTTAGGGTATCAGGTAAAATGCATGTTGTATCTAGAACTATGTGTAGTGTAGTAAGCAGTGGACTATGCCTACTCAGCTGGTACAATGTAATACGCTCAGTTTAAATCAGATACATGGTTCCAAACCCATGACGTAATGTTACACTTTCTGCTTAGTCAATGTATTGCGTCCTATTATTTTGGAAATGAACAAGTGCACGGAGTTTTAAGATGTCCTGGCTATGTCCGGGCTAGTACTACGTGCAACAAAGACTGTAGCTGGTGTTTTTCCTGATCAGAAAATACATTTTGAGGGTCCCACCCCCCCTTCACCATGTCTGTGTCCTTCCTTCTGCCCCCTCTGTGATTAACCGCATGTTACCAGGCAAGATAGAACACCGATGACGTGCCCCTGCTTCTGATTGGCTGAAGAGTGAGAGCTGGGCGCGCTGTCCTGCCTCTGATTGGCTGAAAAGTGAGAACTGGGCGTGCTGTTCTCCCGTCTGCATATTTAAACAGTTTCGTCGTTGCAGAATATCTGCAGAGCTGAGTAGCTGTGCGACGGGAGAGTTACATGTAAAGTCGGCTTGACTGGGAAGCCTTTGTCCTCAATCGCAGCAACAAAAATAAATAAACTGGATTAGCAACAGAAAGAACATTTCCACGTTAGCAACATATCTTTGTAAGTATCATTACTGTCGCTGGCTATTGTTTCAACCTATTGTCTCGACCGTCAACTTTGAACAAGGGAATGAAAGGACTAACGTTAGCTAGCTTAGTCAACTGCCTTTCCTCCACTCGGTAAACGTTTATTACAATAGATAACTAGCTGTATTGTTAGATTGTCTGATGTATAAATTCTAGCTAGTCAACGTTACTGTACCTAGCGAGCTACTCTTCATTTCAAATTCAGTGGTCTCATCTTTTGCCCTTATTTCTCTCCACAGAACCTGATCTATGATCCCTGAGACTTGGAAAGTTACAAGAAGTTGAACACTTGACCAGTTGGAAATGATGCATGCACTTCCTACAACCATGATGGTCCATGATTTAGATATCTTCAGCTCATCTCCTTCTCCAATGGACGCCACTGCCAAAAGGTCTTCATGGGGGAAACTGGTGCAGAAGTTAACGGACTTCAGTGGAGACGGCCAGAGCAGCCGTCACAGTTTAGACTCCGACTCAGACAATGGCAGCAGGACTGATCTCTCAGACTCCGGTAAATATTTAATAACTCGACCTAGCCTGGTGCCCGGACCTGTTTGTGCTGTCTTATTGAGGATAGGAGTTGGCTATTAATACAGAAACAAACAGATCTGAGACCAGGTTATTGCTAGTTTGACAAAAACAAAAGATCTACCTGATGTTCTGTATGACTAAAACTGCCCTCTGTCTTTTCAGGGTTTGACTTTCCCTCTATCTCCTCATCTGATGACTTCAGCAACGTGCTATATGAGGATCTCCTCTCAATGGAGGAGACCCTTCTGAAAGAACTTGTGCACCTAATTGCCAGTAGCTTAAGGGAAGCCAAAGACGGTGCCCTTAGATGTTCGAAACTACTCATCCCTGAGAAGCTTCTAGAACACATAGGCCAAGAGCTCCTTCACCTGGCGGCCAGCGAGCCCTGTGGCCTGAGGGGGGCTCTCATAGACCTCTGTGTGGAACAGGGGGAGGTGTGTCAGAGTATGGAACAGATCGCGGTGGATCCATATCTCGTCCCTACCTTCCAGCTCACACTGGTGCTGAGGCTCGATTCTGGAGGACTGTGGCCCAAAATCCAAGGGCTTTTCTCCACGAAGTCTCCATCCAGTCCCGTAAAGAGACAGGCGATTAGACTGAGCACGGGCTTCAGAGTGATCAAGAAGAAACTGTACAGCTCTGAAGAGTTGCTCATTGAAGAATGCTGAAAGAAACCAAAGAGACTTTCTTTAGATATTTTTCTAATAAACCTTGTACCAAGTGTCCTACCTACAACGCTCATCAGAGCCCTAGTGATCAACGTTTGGGATTCTAGTCAAATGTATGATTTTTCTAGGACATTTTCTTAACTGTTAAGATGAATCGCCGATTACTTTGCTATGTTCATTATTTGCCGATTGGCGTTCCTGTGTAGGGGAGCCACCGTAAATGGTACGTGGAAAGTTAATAAGAACAACTATTGTGCTTAAGAGAATGGAACAGGGAGCCACACAGTAAATGGTACGTGAGTAGTTTAGTGTGCTTAAGAGAATGGTGTTAACTCAAACACTGAAAAATGAAGTTTCTGGCACTTTTGCAAACCACTAATATCTATTTTTATACAAGATGGGTGGTTTGGTTTTCCATTTATTATTAAAAATGTTTACCTGTTTCTATTGAAACCAGACAATGGCAGCTAGCTGTGTGGTAATGTTTGTATGTAGCCATTTAGAAACTGTGGTAATATAATTTTTTTCTTCATGGCATTTCATTGTACACTATGGTGAGGGGACCAGATTGACATGTTTGGTTAGAGACCAACATTACTTAGCAGTACTGGCTTCTCCGTCCATTCTGTGAACCACAGGTCAGTTTACTTGATTCTTTATTTCCGGTTTCGACTGGATTGTCCTCCTGCATACTCATCTGTGCATCGTTTTATTTGATATTCAAATATCTGTACTGTCTTGATACTTTCCATTTTATGAACCTCGGACAATAAAATATTTTTTTTTTACAAAACTCATTGTTGCTTTGACCAAACCTTTCAGATTGTCTAATGAGACTCCACTTTTACCTCATTGACTCAAGAACCCCATATGTAGGTTGCACACAGTGGCTGCATTTTACACAGGCAACAAAATTCTGTCCCCCCCACCCCCCCCACTGATTGGGCTTGACTTTTGATCAGTTAGATCAGATCTTTATTCTTCTTTAGATCTTATATCTAATTGGGACAAATGATCCACATTTATCTGCCTGTGTATTGTGTAAAAGCAGCCAGAGTAGGAAAGGCTCATCATTAGATGAACTGGAACATGAATAGTTCTGAAGGATCATGAAGCAACACAGCATTAGATACTAGGATTCTTTGCAACACAGGCGCATTTTTTTTGTTTTTCTCCATTCATTGAAGGGCCTTTGTCTCCACTTGTTTTTCTCCTTGCGTTAGCGCCCTCTAGCGATACAGAGAGTGAACTACAGGTGTTGACCATAAACTGAGAAATATATTGCAGTATCCCAAGAACTGGCCTGTGTATATGAGACACATTTCCTTGGAAGACGTCTGTTCTAAAAAGGGCAGTCGAGTACTGAGAAGTATATAAAAACCGACCGGCCCCAGGGTAGATGTTCATTGTTATTACTTCTAGTTCCTCACCATTGATTTGCTTGTGGTTTTAAATACATATTGTAGATACTGAAGCGTTGTGGAATGAAGCCGTCCCTGGGAAACGTGCACAACAGCGGCCACCTGGTTTGGTAGAAAACGTGCACATCTTCACGTCTTTGCTACAGCTAGTCACTGTTGTACAAGCCAATTTTTTTGATGAGTAATGCACTCACTGGTCTGGGCACTTGTCCAGCTCCCAGCTCTCCCACACACACACACACAGAGAGGAAGAATGACAGATGGGGCACGTAGAATATTTATTTTCCCTGTTTGAGTAAAAACATAATATGGACGTGTCATCGTGAGCAAGACCTACTTTATTAGATAGCCGTTGTGTTCTAATGAAGAAAATCTTGATTAAAAACATTTTTTATATTTTAGAATTCCAACAATAAATAAAATTACTTTCTCAGTCACTGGGTTCACTCATTGTAAATACATAGGTCTGCAAAATTAAAATGGCTCAGTACATGTCTCCGAGAGGTGTATGTTTACCTTACTGACTCTGATAGGAGAATATATATAATCCCTGCATAGTGAAAATCATAATTTACGTATAAAGTATAAAATCAGGAAACCAACTGTCTTCGATGTTTTCACCAGATCGAAATAAAAGATGAATATCTCGGAAGTATCACTAGCTAAAAGGAGGACATCTATAACGAACCACTTCTGATCGGAGTATTTCCTGATTATAACACCGCCCTTACATCATCTGACTCGAGGGTGCATCCTAAATTAGCACCCTATTCTCTATATGCTGCACTACTTGTGACCAGAGCCCTATGGGCCCGGATTTAAAAAAAAAAAAAAAAGTAGTGCACTATATAGTAAATAGTGTGGCATTTAGGACGTAAGAGGGTAAAAGCAGGAGTCCCTAACAGTGCATTTGTAAAACAGTCAGCTTGTAACAGAGCACAGTCACTTCATGACACATCACCATGATCATCAACACAGAGGGCTTTCATTCTTCCTCAACAAGACTTTAGGTCATTCTCCTCTTCTTTTTCTTCTTCGCCATACGAGATCTCCAACTCAAGGAGAGAGAGAGTCTGTCCGAGTTTTGGTGTGCAGTGAAGTCACAGTCCCGAATGTTGAAAAGCGTACGTATTTACAGGCAATAAAATTGTTTTGTTTTTTTGCGGTTTCGATATAACTACCTAAAAAAGAGAGAGCAAAAAACAATTCAGTTTCGACATGTGCACTCTGTTCATGGGACTCATAAGTTACATAGTTAGGTAGACCTTCATAACATAGTTAGGTAGACCTTCATAACATAGTTAGGTAGACCTTCATAACATAGTTAGGTAGACCTTCATAACATACCGTGGTAAGAAGAAGTGTGTGAACCCTTTGAAATTACCTGGAATTTCTCAAACATTGGTCATCAAATTTGATCTGATCTTCATCTAAGTCACAACAATAGACAAACAGTCGGCTTAAACTAATAACACACATGGTATTTTTCTTGTCTATATTGAATACATCATTTAAATAATCACAGTGTAGGTTGGATAAAGTATTTGAACCCCCGTAGGCTAATGACTTTTCCAAAAGCTAAAACAGGAGTCAGCTAACCTGGAGTCCAATCAATGAGATGAGATTGGAGATGTTGGTTAGAGCTACCCTGCCCTATAAAAAAACACTCACAAAATGTGAGTTTGCTGTTCACAAGAAGCATTGCCTGATGTGAACCATGTCTCGAACAGAAGAGACCTCAGAAAACCTAAGATGAAGAATTGTTGACTTGCATAAAGCTGGAAAGTGTTACAAAAGTATCTCTAAAAGCCTTGATGATCATCAGTCCACAGTAAAACAAAATGTCTATAAATGGAGAAAGTTCAGCACTGTTGCTACTCTCCCTAGGAGTGGCCGTCCTGCAAAGATGACTGCAAGAGCACAGCGCAGAATGAGCAATGAGGTTAAGAAGAATCCTAGAGTGTCAGCTAAAGACTTACAGAAATCTCGAACATCTCTGTTCATGAGTCTACGTACGACACGTAAAACACTAAACAAGAACGGTGTTCATGGGAGGACACCACGGAAGAAGCCACTGCTGTCCAATAAAAACATTACTGCACATCTGAAATTTGCATAATTGCACCTGGATGTTCCACAGCGGTACTGGAAATATATTCTGTGGACAGATGAAACTACAGTTGAGTTGTTTGGAAGGAACACACAACACTATGTGTGGAGAAAAAAAAGGCACAGCACACCAACATCAAAACCTCATCCCAACTGTAAAGTCTGGTGGAGGGAGCATCATGGTTTGGAGCTGCTTTGCTGCCTCAGGCCCTGGACAGCTTGCTATCATCAGTGGAAAAATGAATTCCCAAGTTTATCAAGACATTTTGCAGGAGAATGTAAGGCTATCTGTCCGCCATTTGAAGCTCAACAGAAGTTGGGTGATGCAACAGGACAACGACCCAAAACACAGAAGTAAATCAACAGAATGGCTTCAACAGAAGAAAATACACCTTCTGGAGTGGCCCAGTCAGAGTCCTGACCTTCTGGAGTGGCCCAGTCAGAGTCCTGACCTTCTGGAGTGGCCCAGTCAGAGTCCTGACCTTCTGGAGTGGCCCAGTCAGAGTCCTGACCTTCTGGAGTGGCCCAGTCAGAGTCCTGACCTTCTGGAGTGGCCCAGTCAGAGTCCTGACCTTCTGGAGTGGCCCAGTCAGAGTCCTGACCTTCTGGAGTGGCCCAGTCAGAGTCCTGACCTTCTGGAGTGGCCCAGTCAGAGTCCTGACCTTCTGGAGTGGCCCAGTCAGAGTCCTGACCTTCTGGAGTGGCCCAGTCAGAGTCCTGACCTTCTGGAGTGGCCCAGTCAGAGTCCTGACCTCAACCCATTTGAGATGCTGTGGCATGACCTCAAGAGAGCAGTTCACACCAGACATCCCAAGAATATTGCTGAACTGAAACAATTTTGTAAAGAGGAATGGTCCAAAATTCCTCCTGACCGTTGTGCAGGTCTGATCCACAACTACAGAAAACGTTTGGTTGAGGTCATTGCTGCCAAAGGAGGGTCAACCAGTTATTAAATCCAAGGGTTCACATACTTTTCCCACCCTGCACTGTGAATGTTTACACGGTGTGTTCAATAAAGACATGAAAAAGTATAATTGTTTGTGTGTTATTACTTTCAGCAGACTGTGTTTGTCTGTTGTTGTGACCTAGAAGATCAGATCAAATTGTATGACTAATTTATGCAGAAATCCAGGTAATTCCAAAGGGTTCATATACTTCTTCTTGCCATTGTACATAGTTCAGTAGGACTTCATAACTAACCCAATGGGGACACTACAACAACAGAGCCTTATATAGAGACAGACTGTGCCTGAGTCCATAATGGCATCCTATTCCCTATAGTGTCCTATGGGCCCTGGTCAAAAGTAGTGCACTAGAAAGGGAATAGGGTGCCATTTTGGGTTGTTTTAGTGGTGAGCTCTTACCTATCAGTGTGGCGATCAACAGCCTTCCTTTATATTTAACCACCCAAGGAAACGGAGATGTCAGACAGCCTGGAGCAGCTCGGTGTACCCATCTTCTGAGCCCTCTGGTACAACTCATTGTCTCCAAAATAGCGAGCTCGATACAGCAGGCCCTCCTCTGGAACACAACAACAAAAGTACAACGGCTCAGTCCCCAATATTTCCCAGAAGTCTGCGCTCCCTGTCGTGGATTTAAAAGCATATGATTGTTGTAAGCATTGTCTGGAGTGAGTTTCCACTATCGTTAAATCCATGCAAGAAAGTGAGCAAGTGGACACCTTGGGAAAAGGGAGCAGAACTGTGATGTAGTCTAAGACAAACGCCTACTTGGGCGTCCAGTACAATACAAGTTAAATAAGATAACAGGAAGTACAATACAAGTTAAATAAGATAACAGGAAGTACAATACACGTTAAATAAGATAACAGGAAGTACAATACAAGTTAAATAAGATAACAGGAAGTACAATACACGTTAAATAAGATAACAGGAAGTACAATACAAGTTAAATAAGATAACAGGAAGTACAATACAAGTTAAATAAGATAACAGGAAGTACAATACACGTAAAATAAGATAACAGGAAGTACAATACAAGTTAAATAAGATAACAGGAAGTACAATACAAGTTAAATAAGATAACAGGAAGTACAATACACGTTAAATAAGATAACAGGAAGTACAATACAAGTTAAATAAGATAACAGGAAGTACAATAGAGAGGCTGAAAAGAGGATCCTAATTCCTTTGCATTTTACCCAGAAAACCAATAATCTGAATGATGTGTTGTAATGTAAAACTGCTGTGTGCCTTTCCCCCTGCCATGGAAACAGCGGTGGCTGGCACTTTAAAATAGGAGGACAGGCTCATAGTAATGTCTGGAACAGAATAAATGGAATTGTACCATTCCTAGGGTCCGAGAAAATCCGCAATGTTGAGAATGAGGACGGAATCACGGAATCCAGACATTAAAACGGAATCCAACAATGTACTGAACTTAGTAGGGAATCAAGTAAATTAATTGAAAATTAAGTTTATCATAAGACGTGAACAGAATGAATCAGTGATGGCTCTTCAGAAAGTTGCAGGAAATACCCAATGAGAATTCCCCGTCTGTATGTGTGGTGTGTCGCCGCTAGCGATGATCTTTCTGGACATGGGAAATCCTTTCCTTATCCAAAATCCTTCTCACATTAAATGTCATCTAGGAAGTAGGCTGTGCTGACCTGGCAGAACCATATGAGGATGATTATTGTGGCTATTTCGTTTTACAAAAACACCTCTAAAACAAACAGCCTCAGTACACTGGAATTAAAATGGTAACTAGACCCAAACATTTATCAACATAATCCCAGACCTTAAGTGTTCTCCTGATGTGGTTTAAGCAGTGTTGTGGACTTGATTGAGAGCAAAAACATGAAACTGTAGGAAATTGAAACCTGGGAAAACAACACGGAAAAAACAGAATCAGGCAACAAAAATATATATATGTTTTTTTTAGGTCCCTACATGCCAGTCACTGTATTTCAGCCATTATTATGAGCCGTCCTCCCATCACCAGCCTCCTCTGCATGTGAAGTAGTGCTATTTCTTCACAGAGGATATCACTTTCTGGTACTGTGTTATCCATCTTACGTTATAGCAAACGGGACACAACCGGTTAAGGTCGGATCAGAACACCTGAAGCCTCCAAACTAAATTATTAAAACACTCCTCCAGTACACATTAATTTTAAAAGTAGCCAGCCACGTGGAATTGACCGCAGGGCTCTCCAGAGGGTGGTGAGGTCTGCACAACACACCACGGGGGGCAAACTAAATGCCCTCCAGGACACCTACACCGCCCGATGTCACAGGAAGGCCATAAAGATCATCCAGGACAATAACCACCCGAGCCACTGCCTGTTCACCCCGCTACCATCCAGAAGGCGAGGTCAGTACAGGTGCATCATCACCACCCGAGCCACTGCCTGTTCACCCCGCTACCATCCAGAAGGCGAGGTCAGTACAGGTGCATCAAAGCAGGGACCGAGAGACTGAAAAACAGCTTCTATCTCAAGGCCATCAGACTGTTAAACAGCCACCACTAACACAGAGAGACTGAAAAACAGCTTCTATCTCAAGGCCATCAGACTGTTAAACAGCCACCACTAACACAGAGAGACTGAAAAACAGCTTCTATCTCAAGGCCATCAGACTGTTAAACAGCCACCACTAACACAGAGAGACTGAAAAACAGCTTCTATCTCAAGGCCATCAGACTGTTAAACAGCCACCACTAACACAGAGAGACTGAAAAACAGCTTCTATCTCAAGGCCATCAGACTGTTAAACAGCCACCACTAACACAGAGAGACTGAAAAACAGCTTCTATCTCAAGGCCATCAGACTGTTAAACAGCCGTCACTAACACAGAGAGGCTGCTGCCCTACTGTACATAGACTTGAAATCACTGGCCACTTTAATATTGGAACACTAGTCACTTTATGTTGACACATCTTGCATTACTCATCTCATATGTTTACACTATTCTATCCTATTCTAATGTATCTTAGTTTATGTCGCTCTGACATTGATCGTCTAAATATTTATATATTCTTAATTCCCTTCCTTTACTTTAGATGTGTGTGTATTGTTAGATATTACTGCACTGTTGGAGCTAGAAACACAAGCATTTCACTAAATCCGCAATAACATCTGCTAAACACGTGTACGTGACCAATAACATCTGCTAACCCTGTGTACGTGACCAATAACATCTGTTAACCATGTGTATGTGACCAATAACATCTGTTAACCATGTGTACGTGACCAATAACATCTGTTAACCATGTGTACGTGACCAATAACATCTGCTAACCATGTGTATGTGACCAATAACATCTGCTAACCATGTGTACGTGACCAATAACATCTGTTAACCATGTGTACGTGACCAATAACATCTGCTAACCATGTGTATGTGACCAATAACATCTGCTAACCATGTGAATGTGACCAATAACATCTGCTAAACACGTGTATGTGACCAATAACATCTGCTAACCATGTGAATGTGACCAATAACATCTGCTAAACACGTGTATGTGACCAATAACATCTGCTAACCATGTGTATGTGACCAATAACATCTGCTAACCATGTGTATGTGACCAATAACATCTGCTAAACACGTGTACGTGACCAATAACATCTGCTAAACACGTGTACATGACCAATAACATCTGTTAAACACGTGTACATGACCAATAACATCTGTTAAACACGTGTACATGACCAATAACATCTGATTTGGAGAATATTGATTCATCAATAGTACAACTTCATCATCCCAAAGACAGACAAAAAAGGTCAACGGAGAAGAAGCTTGTTAGAAAAATCAACCTACTTCTGCTTCCAGCAGCTGTAGTTCTAAGAGTATGGGGTTGTGGGTTCGATTCCCACACGGATCAACATACTGAATTAGGTGTCACTGTCCACGCTGACCGTTCTGGAAGTGTCTGCTAAATGACCATGTTATTCTCACACTACAATGTGAACGTACTCTGTTGTTTCTCCTTCCAGCAGTTGTTTCTGAGGTTGGAGATGTAGTCATCCTCCACACTCCTCTCCACAGTCTTCAGGTTCAGTCCGTTGTACTCCCTGGAGAAGTGGTCTCCCACATAGTACGGCACCCTCAAGGTCTCCGTGTACCTCTTGTGGGTGTGTCCAATAGACCTGAATTTGATGGAGATATAGACAGAGACAGCGAGACAGAGATACAGAGACAGCGAGACAGAGAGAGAGAGATACAGAGACAGCGAGACAGAGAGAGAGAGATACAGAGACAGCGAGACAGAGAGACAGAGACAGCGAGACAGAGAGAGACAGAAAGACAGAGAGAGAGATAGAGAGACAGAAAGACAGAGAAAGACAGAGAGAGAGATACAGAGACAGCGAGACAGAGAGAGATACAGAGACAGCGAGACAGAGAGAGACAGAAAGACAGAGAGAGATAGAGAGACAAAGACAGAGAGAAAGACAGAGAGAGAGATACAGAGAGACAGAGACAGAAAGACAGAGAGAGTAGTGAGTGAATTTTATAAATAATTTTTATTGAACTAGGCAAGTCAGTTAAGAACAAATTCTTATTTACAATGACGGCCTACCAGGGAACAGTGGGTTAACTGTCTTGTTCAGGGGCCGAACAACAGATTTTTTTTTTTTACCTTGTCAGCTCGGGGAATCGATCTTGCAACCTTTCAGTTACTGGACCAATGCTCTAACTACTAAGCTACCTGCTGGTTACTGGCCCAATGCTCTAACCACTAGGCTACCTGCTGGTTACTGGCCCAACGCTCTAACCACTAGGTTACCTGCTGGTTACTGGCCCAACTCTCTAACCACTAGGCTACCTGCTGGTTACTGGTCCAACACTCTAACCACTAGGCTACCTGCTGGTTACTGGCCCAACTCTCTAACCACTAGGCTACCTGCTGGTTACTGGCCCAATGCTCTAACCACTAGGCTACCTGCTGGTTACTGGCCCAATGCTCTAACCACTAGGCTACCTGCTAGTTACTGGCCCAACGCTCTAACCACTAGGCTACCTGCCATCCCAGTGAAGCAGCTTCACATGATCCAACCCACCAACACCAATCCCTTCAACTACTCTCTGACACAATCACTATAGTCTCCCACACGACAGTAACAGTGGTGATAACAGACAGACAGAGGAGTAGGGTATTGGTGGTGATAGCTTGTTGGTTAGGTGCGTAGGGCCAGTAACCAAAAGTTTGCTGGATCGAATCCCGGAGTTGACAGGGTAAAAATCTGTCGTCCTGCCCCTGAGCAAGACAGTTAACCCACTGTTCCCCTGAACAAGACAGTTAACCCACTGTTCCCCTGAACAAGGCAGTTAACCCACTGTTCCCCTGAGCAAGACAGTTAACCCACTGTTCCCCTGAGCAAGACAGTTAACCCACTGTTCCCCTGAGCAAGACAGTTAACCCACTGTTCCCCTGAACAAGACAGTTAACCCACTGTTCCCCTGAACAAGACAGTTAACCCACTGTTCCCCTGAACAAGACAGTTAACCCACTGTTCCCCTGAACAAGACAGTTAACCCACTGTTCCCCTGAACAAGACAGTTAACCCACTGTTCCCCTGAACAAGACAGTTAACCCACTGTTCCCCTGAACAAGACAGTTAACCCACTGTTCCCCTGAACAAGACAGTTAACCCACTGTTCCTAGACCAGTTAACCCACTGTTCCTAGACCAGTTAACCCACTGTTCCTAGACCAGTTAACCCACTGTTCCTAGACCAGTTAACACACTGTTCCTAGGCCAGTTAACCCACTGTTCCTAGACCAGTTAACCCACTGTTCCTAGACCAGTTAACCCACTGTTCCCCTGAACAAGGCAGTTAACCCACTGTTCCTAGACCAGTTAACCCACTGTTCCCCGGGCACCGATGACGTGGATGTTGATTAAGGTAGCTTCCCGCACCTCTCTGATTCAGAGGGGTTGGGTTAAATAAGGAAGACACATTTCAGTTGAAGGCATTCAGTTGTACAACTGACTAGGTATCACACTTTCCCTTATTGCACAAGTTGACTGCGGGTATTAATTTAAAAAGTAGCTACACATATTCACATTTATTGAGAAATTACAAATAAATCGTTTTAACGGTATTGAAAAACCATACCGTGGCTTTTTCCAAATACCCTGGTATACTGCTCAAGCCTACCAGCCATCACTGAGCCTTCACCACGGGCCAGCCTTCACCACGGGCCAGCCTTCACCACGGGCCAGCCTTCACCACGGGCCAGCCTTCACCACGGGCCAGCCTTCACCATGGGCCAGCCTTCACCATGGGCCAGCCTTAACCACGGGCCATTCATCACCGGGCCTTAAACACGGGCCATTCATCACCGCGCCTTAAACACGGGCCATTCATCACCGGGCCTTAAACACGGGCCATTCATCACCGCGCCTTAAACACGGGCCATTCATCACCGGGCCTTAAACACGGGCCATTCATCACCGGGCCTTAAACACGGGCCATTCATCACCGGGCCTTAAACACGGGACAAAGAGTCCATGCTGACGACTACTTTCCCCTAAAGTCAATCTATGACCTGTGACCTCCCTAAAGACTACCAGGCGGTGTTCCAAATGGCACCCTAGTCCCTATTTAGTGTCCTACCATTGAACAGAGCCCATAGGGATAATGCACTATATAGGGAATAGGGTGCCATCTCACCACCCAAGTCAAACTAATACAGCTAGCAAACACAAAAAAAAACTGCTGAAAACCAACCTTTCCAAAAAATTTCCAAATTGTGAAATCCATTGTCATAGCAGGATAACATAGCAACTGGAGGATAATCAAAGACAGTTCAGCATTTTGTAATACAAGGAAAGAAGACTCATCAAATGATTGCATTATTCTGGGGGAAGTTGTGTAATAATACAGCATAGTCAGATATCTGACTATAGGAGTTTAAGACAGCACAGCTAGGGTTGCAAAACTCCGGTAAATTTTCCAAAATTCCAGATGTCCATTAATCCTGGTTGGAACATTCCCAAAACCTCTCTCATCGTCACTCAATACCTAGGTTTACCTCCACTGTACTCACATCCTACCATGCCCTTGTCTGTACATTATGCCTTGAATCTATTCTTCCACGCCCAGAAATCTGCTCCTTTTACTCTGTTCCGAACGCACTAAACGACCAGTTCTAATAGCTTTTAGCCGTACCCTTATCCTACTCTGTTCCTCTGGGGATGTAGAGGTTAACCCAGGACCTGCAGCCCCCAGCACCACTCCCATTCCCCAGGCGCTCTCATTTGTTGACTTCTGTAACCGTAAAAGCCTTGGTTTCATGCATGTTAACATCAGAAGCCTCCTCCCTAAGTTTGTTTTATTCACTGCTTTAGCACAATCTGCCAATCCGGATGTCCTAGCCGTGTCTGAATCCTGGCTTAGGAAGACCACCAAAACCCCTGAAATTTCCATCCCTAACTATAACGCTTTCCGACAAGATAGAACTGCCAAAGGGGGCGGTGTTGCAATCTACTGCAGAGGTAGCCTGCAGAGTTCTGTCTTACTATCCAGGTCTGTGCCCAAACGAATCGAGCTTCTAAAAATCCACCTTTCCAGAAACAAGTCTCTCACCGTTGCCGCTTGTTATAGACCCCCCTCAGCCCCCAGCTGTGCCCTGGACACCATATGTGAATTGATTGCCCCCGTCTATCTTCTGAGTTCGTACTGTTAGGTGACCTAAACTGGGATATGCTTAACACCCCGGCCATCCTATAATCTAAACTAGATGCCCTCAATCTCACACAAATTATCAAGGAACCTACCAGGTACAACCCTAAATCCGTAATCATGGGCACCCTCTTAGATATCATCCTGACCAGCAGGTAACCTATGATGAAAATTACAGGCCTCTCTCATCTTTTTAAGTGGGAGAACTTGCACAATTGTTGGCCGACTAAATACTTTTTTGCCCCACTGTATATCTCACTGGTCACCCCCAAAAGCCAACACTTCCTTTGGCCACCTTTCCTTCCAGTTCTCTGCTACCAATGACTGGAACGAATTGCAAAAATGACTGAAGCTGGAGACTCTTACCTCCCTCACTAACTTTAAGCATCAGCTGTCAGAGCAGCTTACCGATCACTGCACCTGTACATAGCCCATCTGTAAATAGCACCCGCAACTACCTCACCCCCATATTGTTATTTATCTTCTTGCTCTTTTGCACCCCAGTATCTCTACTTGAACGTCATCTGCAAATCGATCACTCCAGTGTTGATGCTAAATTGTAATTATTTTGCCTCTATGGCCTACTTATTGCCTTACCTCTCTAATCTTCTACATTTGCACACACTGTATATAGATTTTTCTATTGTGTTGTTGACTGTACGTTTGTTTATCTCATGTGTAACTCTGTTGTTGTTTTTGTCGCACTGCTTTGCTTTATCTTGGGCAGGTCGCAGTTGTAAATGAGAACTTGTTATCAACTGACCTACCTGGTTATATAAAAGGTGAAATAAATAAAGACCAGGCTACTCCATGAGGTGATTATCCAGGTGTGGGGGGGGGTCAGGGGTTAGACTCACGGCCTGAAGCTGAGGCTGTAGGGGGCGGCGGAGACCATCATCTGACTGAGAGCTGACACAACCACTAGGATGACGATGGGCAGCAGCTGGACAAAGAGCGCAAAGCCTCCCTGAAAGTCACAACACACAGGTTAGTTAGACAACAACAACCTGACATGGTAAACTATACAGGTTAGTTAGACGACACAATGACAAACTGACATGGTAAACTATACAGGTTAGTTAGACAACAACAACAACAACAACCTGACATGGTAAACTATACAGGTTAGTTAGACGACAACAACAACAATGACAAACTGACATGGTAAACTATACAGGTTAGTTAGACAACAACAACCTGACATGGTAAACTATACAGGTTAGTTAGACAACAACAACAATCTGACATGGTAAACTATACAGGTTAGTTAGACAACAACAACAACAACGACAAACTGACATGGTAAACTATACAGGTTAGTTAGACAACAACAACAATCTGACATGGTAAACTATACAGGTTAGTTAGACAACAACAACAATGACAAACTGACATGGTAAACTATACAGGTTAGTTAGAGTTAACTGGTAACACTGCAAAACCAACTACTGACCTTAAGCCTAGCAATCCACTTTGCACAGGCTAATTTCACACACACTATATGTACAAAAGTACATGGACACACTTTCAAATTAGTGAATTCGGCTATTTCAGCCACACCCGTTGCTGACAGGTATACAAAACTGAGCACGCTGCCATGCAATCTCCACAGACAAACATTTGTAGTAGAACGGCCTTACTGAAGAGCTCAGTGACTTTCAACATGGCACTGTCATAAGATGCCACCTCTCCAACAAGTCAGTTCATCAAATGTCTACCCTGCTAGAGCCGCCCCGGGCAACTAAGTGTTGTTATATTGAAGTGGAAACGTCTAGGAGCAACAACGGCTCAGCCGTGAAGTAGTAGGACACACAAGCTCCCAGAACAGGACTGCCGAGCGATGTAGCCCATAGAGCATAACAATAGTCTGTCCTCGGTTGCAACACTCACTACAGAGTTCAAAACTGCCTCTGGAAGCAACGTCAGCACAAGAACTGTTTGTCAGGAGCTTCATGAAATAGACTTCCATGGCCGAGCAGCTACACACAAGCCTATGATCACCATGTGCAATGCCAAGTGTCGGCTGGAGTGGTGTAAAGCTCACCGCCATTGGGCTCTGGAGCAGTGGAAACACGTTCTCTGAAGTGATGAATCACACTTCACCTTCTGGCAGTCCGTCAGACGAATCTGGTGTTGGCAGATGCCAGGAGAACGCTACCTGCCCCAATGCATAGTTCCAACTGTAAAGTTTGGTGGAGGAGGAATAATGGTCTGGGGCTGTTTTTCATTGTTCGGGTTAGGCCCCTTAGTTCCAGTGAAGGGAAATCTTAACGCTACAGCATACAATGACATTTAAGACGATTCTGTGCTTCCAACTTTGTGGCAACAGTTTGGGGAAGGCCCTTTTCTGTTTCAGCATGACAATGACCCTGTGCACAAAGCGAGGTCCATACAGAAATTGTTTGTCGAGATCGGTGCGAAAGTGGAACTTGACTGGCCTGCACTGAGCCCTGACCTCAACTCCATCAAAAACCATTGGGATGAATTGGAACGCCGACTGCGAGCCAGACCTAATCACCCAACATCAGTGTCAGACCTCACTAATGCTGTTGTGGCTGAATGGAAGCATGCCCCCACAACAATGTTCCAACATCTAGTGGAAAGCCTTCCCAGAAGAGTGGAGGCTGTTATAGCAGCAGCGTTCCAACATCTAGTGGAAAGCCTTCCCAGAAGAGTGGAGGCTGTTATAGCAGCAATGTTCCAACATCTAGTGGAAAGCCTTCCCAGAAGAGTGGAGGCTGTTATAGCAGCAATGTTCCAACATCTAGTGGAAAGCCTTCCCAGAAGAGTGGAGGCTGTTATAGCAGCAATGTTCCAACATCTAGTGGAAAGCCTTCCCAGAAGAGTGGAGGCTGTTATAGCAGCAAAGGGGGGGGGGACCAACTCCATATTAATGCCCATGATTTTGGAATGAGATGTTGGACAAGCAGGTGTCCACATACTTTTGGTCACGTAGTGTAACAACACAGTTCTACCCAAGTAGATCATTCTCAGTTTGCAGTGCAAAAACAACAAGGACTCCCCCTGCTGTACAGCAGCAGTACATTAGAAAGCCATTAGAAAATGGCTAAATGTATCTACTTAAAGACCTGAACTGGAAAATGTGCAATCACGAAAAAAAAAAAACACTGGCATACCTCTCTCTGTTGTCCCCGTTGCCCCGCTGGCCTCTGATGCCCATTTCTGTATACATGAACGTTGCCTTGAGAAGCAAAACAGACGACCAATAAATAAAGCATTAGCAGTGGAGGTGGCAGTAAAATATGTAGATGTAATGGTCTCTAATGACTGTGTGTGTGTGTGTGTGTGTGTGTGTGTGTGTGTGTGTGTGTCACTCACTTGCTGGAAAACCCCCTCCGAAGAACATATTGAAGAGGTCCTCTGGTGAAATATCGGCCTGGAAGTCGCCGTTGGTCTGGCCCTGTCTTGACGGATGTCTCTTCTCCTCACCACACTGGTCATACTGTTTCCTCTTGTCAGCATTACTCAGGCAGGCATAGGCATTTCCAATAGCTGGGGGGAAACAAACACCTTTTTGGGTACCTTCAAATTACATTAAATGATATACAATTCATTGGACCGGTTTCCTGGATACAGATTAGCCTAGAAAGCATTCTCAGTTTAACACCTTTTAGTCCAGGACTAGGCTTAATCTGTGTCCGTCAAACCGGATCCTTTGACTGGTTATCACATTCTAATAATTAAGAAAATAAGTATGGTTTGAGGGGCGTACCTTTAAACGCCTCAGTGGCACCCGGTGCGTGGTTTTTGTCGGGATGGAATTTCAACGCTAATTTTCGATATGACTTCTTGAGATCATCTTCAGACGCATCTTTCTTCACTCCAAGAATCTCATAGAAGTCTTTACACTGTTTTATTCTGGAAACAAAGAAGAAAACTATAAAGACATCAAGATATTTTCATGTTCTGATAAGGAAGATTCATTGTGGAAAGTGGGAGTTAAAAAGATGTTTGATGTTAATGTTTTAGAAGCCTTGACGCAGTTTCAATATAACATGCCATTTAGCAGATGCTTTTATCAACAAATATATATATATATATATATATGGTCCCAGCTCAGCAGGAACGTTGGGCGGCAGGTAGCCTAACGGGTAAGAGTGTTGGATGAAAAATCCAGCGACCTTTCGCATTTAACCCCCAACAACTGTTCTCCGGGCAGGGATGACATGGATGTCGATTAAGGCAACCCCTCGCACCTCTCTGATTCAGAGGGGTTGGGTTAAAGCAACCCCCCTCACCTCTCTGATTCAGAGGGGTTGGGTTAAAGCAACCCTCCTCACCTCTCTGATTCAGAGGGGTTGGGTTAAAGCAACCCCTCGCACCTCTCTGATTCAGAGGGGTTGGGTTAAAGCAACCCCCCTCACCTCTCTGATTCAAAGGGGTTGGGTTAAAGCAACCCCTCGCACCTCTCTGATTCAAAGGGGTTGGGTTAAAGCAACCCTCCGCACCTCTCTGATTCAGAGGGGTTGGGTTAAAGCAACCCCTCGCACCTCTCTGATTCAGAGGGGTTGGGTTAAAGCAACCCCCCTCACCTCTCTGATTCAAAGGGGTTGGGTTAAAGCAACCCTCTGCACCTCTCTGATTCAGAGGGGTTGGGTTAAAGCAACCCCTCGCACCTCTCTGATTCAGAGGGGTTGGGTTAAAGCAACCCCTCGCACCTCTCTGATTCAGAGGGGTTGGGTTAAAGCAACCCCTCGCACCTCTCTGATTCAGAAGGGTTGGGTTAAAGCAACCCCTCGCACCTCTCTGATTCAGAGGGGTTGGGTTAGATGAGGGGAGACACATTTTGGTTGAATGTATTCAGTTGTGCAACTGACTAATTGTCCTTTCCCTTCACTTTCCTTGTAATTACATTATATATGATAATAATTGCAATGATACTAAATTCCATGCATCCTACTTCTTGACAGCATCCAGTTGATCTGAGGTGTAGGATTTGGCTGTCTGCGAGGCCTTCTCTCCTTGGTCCTCCTCCCCAGGTCTTCGCTGCCTCGGCCCAGTGCCATCACTGGTTCCTCCTGACTGGTTGTCGTGACCAGGGGTGAAACCATTTTTTGCAATCAAGTCCAGCAGTGCTGGAAATACAGATGGAGAGGAACATTAGAGTATCGTAGTATCCCCCCAGAAACGTCTCCACTGAGCAGGCCCATTGGGGCAAATCTCTGATGACATCTCCCTCTTGTACAGTCAGAAGCACACGGAGTGAGTTATTCGAAGTAACAGCGTCAAAGACCGCTAGCTATGCAGCTACACCGTTTGTATTTAACTAGCAACATGAGATTGGGTGCAACTGAATGTACTGACTACATAACTAGCGTTAGGTAGCTCGCTAATATAACCAGCAGAATTAAACGGACTGTGTATACTACAACAGTGACAATGCAACATCCAGACAGATTAGATGTTTTATATGAAAACTCGGCGCTAATAAGCTAGCTATAGCAGCGAGATGGGTAACGTATTTTCGTAACTATAGAGGGCCCTCAATTTCCCAAGAAAAAATATAGCCTGGATGCTAGCTGGCATTCATGTCGCTTCTCAAGCGGCCGTCTCTTACCTCTCGCCTTATCCGTCGGAAAAAGTTTCTGTGCCTTTTCTAGAAACCTAACAGCCTTCTCTGCTTGATTATTTGTTAATGCAGCAGTTGCAATGTCAATGCAACGCTCTGCTTCGTCCCTGTTTACTTCCATTGCGGGACGCAGCTTGAGGTAAATAAAAAAATAACGCTATAATAGCCGTTGTAGGGCGCTTTCTAATGACGCCACGCAGTGAGTAGGGACGAGGTGGTGGGGTCACGCTGGTATTGCCTACTAGATGGAGCCAAACTTTCCATAACAAAGCCATCACCTACAGAGAGATGAACCTGGAGAAGCAGGCTGGTCCTGTTGACAAACACAAACAGAGCCCCAGGACAGCAACACAATTGGACCCAACCAAATCATAAGATAACAAAAATATAATTACTTGACACATTGGAAAGAATTAACATAAAAACTGAGCAAACTTGAATGCTATTTGGCCCTAAACAGAGAGTACACAGTGGCAGCATACCTGTCCACTGTGACTGACCTAAACTTAAGCTTAAGCTTTGATTATGTACAGACTCAGTGAGCATAGCCTTGCTAGTGAGAAAGGCTGCCGTAGGCAGACATGGCTCTCAAGAGAAGACAGGCTATGTGCTCACTGCCCACAAAACGAGGTGGAAACTGAGCTGCACTTCCGAACCAACTGCCAAATGTATGACCATATTTTTTATTTTATTTCTTTACCTTTATTTAACTAGGCAAGTCAGTCACATATTACACAGACCCACAAAGAATTTGAAAACTCCCATATCTATTGGGTGAAATACCAGTTTACCATCCCAGCAGCAAGAAAAGGGCAACCAGTGAAGAACAAACACCATTGTAAATACAACCCATATTTATTTTTTATTCATTTTCCCTTTTGCATTCGTTGCAACACTTTATATAGACATAATATGACATTTGAAATGTCTTTATTTCCTTTGGAACTTTTTGCGAGTGTAATGTTTACTGTTCATTTTATATTATTTATTTCACTTTTGTTTATTATCTATTTCACTTGCTTTGACAATAAAGCCCTTTGAATTGAATTGCCCTCATGGGGCCCCATGATTGAGCCAGATGGTGTTTTAAGTGGAATCAAATCTCATTGAAGTACGGCTACGTACCGTTTTATCGCAGTTCCAGCAAAATGCTTATGTATCTAGTTCAAACAGTGCAGTAA
Organism: Oncorhynchus mykiss; assembly: GCF_013265735.2. NCBI lineage: Eukaryota > Metazoa > Chordata > Actinopteri > Salmoniformes > Salmonidae > Oncorhynchus > Oncorhynchus mykiss. Next base: position 89,882,170 of record NC_048565.1, on the reverse strand, counting down.
TATCTAGCAATACAAAATAACAATACGCACATAATCCAAAGGTTTAATAATAATAATAAAGAACAAGATATTAAGACGTCAGAATGAGCCAGAGGTGGCACCACGTGTGGAAAAATGAGTTAGTGTCTTTTTTCGGGCCTGGAGTTTTTCCTGATCTCATGACCTGGTCTCTCTGCTGTCTCCTGTAGTCCACGATCAGCTCCTTCCTTGTGTTGAAGTTGAGGGAGAGATAAGCAAACTGACCTGTATATTTGTCTATGGATTTCAACCGGAATCCCTTATTATTACTTTAATAAAATAATACGGGTTGCAGGTTTGAATCCCGGGTCCGATGAGAATTGTCTGGTTGGGATAGCTAACAGAGGCGTGTTATGAAATCCTAGATACCGTGGTTTAATGTTGGGCTGAAACAGGCAGGTATTCCCAAACTGGGGTACACGCGCAATGCCGTCGGGGGTACGCAAAATAAAAATGTGATTCACATTTAAAATAATAATTATAATATTTTCCAACGGGGCTAAACATTTGGGTGAGTTTTTTTCTCGCCTGAGTAGCCTCGTTTCACTGACCTTTGAAACAGAGGGGAACCACTACTTCAAGGTCTCAGAGCAAGTGGCGTCACCGATTGATTTAGCCCGCACCACCACTAGTTGGTGCGCGCTAAATAGCGTTTCACATCCGTTACACCCCCCCGATGATGGTGGAGCAAAAGCCATGACAGGGAGACATAGTGGAGTCGTAACGCGCGTGCCAGCAGTTGCTCCCGACGCCACTTGGGTACACTGCAGCATCCACGGAGAGGTTCTTGCTGGAAAAGGTGCATGCATCCTCATTCATTAGACAGACACACAAAATAGTTTGTTTGGCAGTAGGTCAATGGTTTGCAACATTCAGGTCATTAAAATCCAGACAGAAAATATTTACACAAGAAGCTATCTAATATCACACAGTCAAAACTCTCCGTCGTTTAGTTAAGTTCGATGAAAATGATTAAAATAAAACCTAATATAACTCAAACGGAAAGCATTTGCATTTTTTGCGCAGTCCAGGCAGTGCTGAGAGGGATAGAATACACGACTCAGTTAATTTCCCCTCGTCTTTGACGTGTTGATTGTGCTTTGGCTTATTATCAGGTCTGTTATTATTGTGATTATTATATAATATTTACAACTTTACTTACAGATTAGGCAAAAGGTACAATTGTATTTTTTATTTGACTGGGCATTTGAACAATATATTAATTCATATCAATGTGGCATTTAAATACAGGAACATACAGTATCTTCAACACAGTATATTTCCCACCCGTAGAAAATCTTCTATTTACAGTGCATTACAACATTCCTCGCAAAATGTGTCAAGACTGTTGCTAAGGCAAAATGTGTCAGACTGTTGCTAAGGCAAAATGTGTCAGACTGTTGCCAAGGCAAAATGTGTCAAGACTGTTGCTAAGGCAAAATGTGTCAGACTGTTGCCAAGGCAAAATGTGTCAGACTGTTGCCAAGGCAAAATGTGTCAGACTGTTGCTAAGGCAAAATGTGTCAGACTGTTGCCAAGGCAAAATGTGTCAAGACTGTTGCTAAGGCAAAATCTGTCAAGACTGTTGCTAAGGCAAAATGTGTCAAGACTGTTGCTAAGGCAAAATGTGTCAAGACTGTTGCTAAGGCAAAATATGTCAGACTGTTGCTAAGGCAAAATGTGTCAGACTGTTGCCAAGGCAAAATGTGTCAAGACTGTTGCTAAGGCAAAATGTGTCAAGACTGTTGCTAAGGCAAAATGTGTCAGACTGTTGCTAAGGCAAAATGTGTCAGACTGTTGCCAAGGCAAAATGTGTCAAGACTGTTGCTAAGGCAAAATGTGTCAAGACTGTTGCTAAGGCAAAATATGTCAGACTGTTGCTAAGGCAAAATGTGTCAGACTGTTGCCAAGGCAAAATGTGTCAAGACTGTTGCTAAGGCAAAATGTGTCAAGACTGTTGCTAAGGCAAAATGTGTCAGACTGTTGCTAAGGCAAAATGTGTCAGACTGTTGCCAAGGCAAAATGTGTCAAGACTGTTGCTAAGGCAAAATGTGTCAGACTGTTGCTAAGGCAAAATGTGTCAGACTGTTGCTAAGGCATTTCAAGAATACTGGAAAAAAATAACTGCACTGCAAAACAGTAGAGCAACAACAATTCATTTAATTATACATTTATTGAAAATATCTCTGAATTTTACTTCAGAATATATTTCACATTTTACATATACCAGAACATAAGAATGATAACAGTTTTGCTTCCCTCAACATGACAGAATTAACAATATTTATTTTTGGGATTGTTGAATAATACTGCAAGAGAAGTATTTGAATGACTCGTTGTAATAATTTGCAGTTCAGTAAAACTCTACAATTAGTTCTCAGTAGCATTTCACATTAAAGTATTCTGTCCCCAGATCAACGTGTGCTGTATATCCAACTCCTACAGCTGTTTCGATGTACAGCACAAACCCATCCGGAACTGAGACCAGGCTAACATGAAAGCCCCTTTTTTTGTTCAAAAGTTCCATGCAGATGTCATGTCCTGTCTCTGTACCTCCTTCAGGTTGGCACGTCTATCGGACTCAGCCATGGTCCACTAAAGTACATTAAATACAGTAAACCACCAATTCATTCATATCTGATGGAACTAAAACACTTAGATCTGCATTGTGGTACGTGTCATTTCTGCCTTTCACGGCCTTTGGCTGTTTTTAACCAGACTAAATGGGATGTGAACACAGAAAGGATCAGGAATGGATTAAAGTAATCATAAGGCATTGGGCAGTAGTAGAGTATCCTGACTCAGTCTTTTTAAGTACAGTCAACAATGTGATTTCCTGTGTTTTATATATATATATATATATATATATATATATATATATATATATATATATATATATATATATATATATATATATATATCCTTTTAGTGGTAAGAGCTGTTTGAAAAGACTGCCTGAAATTTCAGCCTGTTTTGGTGAGAGGGAGTTTTGGCCTCACATGGTGACATCACCATGTGGTAAATGAGTTAATATAGACCAATAAGAAAGAGAGTTCCAGACCTCTCTGCCAATAACAGCTCGTCTTCAGTTTCCCCCTTCTCACTCAGAACCACTTCCAGACACTTGCTTGAGAAATTGCTTTTTGCTACAAAGCTATTTTTCTTTTTGACCATATTAATTGAAAACAATCACACTAAGGTAGTTAAATTGTTACCCAGAAATGCTAGACATTGCGATAAAAATAGCTGCTTTCGACCTTTAAAATGGTTTAAAAAGGTGCTCAAATAATTCATTTTATTAAGGAAAAAAGTACTTAAAGCAATACATTTTCATGCCATTTTCTTTCAGTAAATGAAAACCACAAATGGCGAAAAAAATACACAATAAATGCTTACAGAACATTTTGTCAAGCTAACATACAAACAGAATCTTTCAAGTTGAATGAAAAGTAACTCCCCTATTGAACAAGGTCCTAAGTCACAATCTGTGCCTCTGTAGAACATCCAAACAGCCCCTGGATCTTCTATCGACCAAATAACACCTGGGCCTCACTGCATGGTGTTACTTCCTTACTGAGACAAACACATCACCGAGAATGCATCCGTGTCAATGTTATCGTTTGCATGCTATACGACTGTCTCAGGTAACAACTAATTGACTTTATGTAGCTAGTGTCAGGGAAATCAGGGCAGTTGTTTAGGTTATGACAAAGACCACACTTTTAAGCGTTGGCCCAGTAACCGAAAGGTCACTGGTTCGAATCCCAGAGCTGACTAGGTGAAAAAAAAAAAAAAAAATGCCGATGTGCCCTTGAGCAAGGCACTTAACCCTAATTGCTCCTGTAAGTTGCTCTGGATAAGAGCCGTCTGCTAAATGTCTGAAAAAGTTTTAAAATCTTGTACAATCTTATGACCTAAGTAGCTTGCTAAACAGCATTATCCAGCTACAAGCGGCTAATAACGTCTCTATGGTAAGGCTGCACTAACTAGACATGTCCAACCAATGGCACATTATGGGCACATAGAGGTAACTTGCAAAATAAAAACAACATCAATATCGTCTCAATAGAACGCTGGCCCACCACCAGCCAGAACAGCTTCACCGTGGCATAGATTCTACACGTGTCTGGAACTCTGTTGGGAGGGCTTGCGACACCATTATTCCAGGAGAAATTCCACCAGTTGGTGTTTTGGTGGCGGCGGTGTAAAACGCCGTCTCAGGGCGCCGCTTCAGAATCTCCCGTAAAGTGTTCAATTGGGTTGAGATCTGGTGACTGAGACGGCACATGGTTTACATCGTATTCATGCTTATCAAACCACTCGTGCCCTGTTGTGGGATGGGGGGCATTGTCATCTTATGGGGATGTAGCCATGGTAACCGTAATAAATGGCCTGCCCAGCCATTTGTATGCATGACCCTAAGCATTATGGGATGTTAATTGTTTAATTAACTCAGGAAACCACACCTGTGTGGAAGCACCTGCTTCAATACACTTTGTATCCCTCATTTACTCCAGTGGTATTATTTTAGATTTATTATCAAATATTACGAGAAAATCCACTAACATTTTCATGCTATGGCAGAGAGGAAGATATGGAAGAAATGTACCGTAAAGTAGTTGGTGAATGTTTTAAACTAAATGTGGATTAACTCCTTATTTAACTGTGTTCTCAATAAGTTAAATATTATGATACTGGGGATACTGGGGCAGGTAGCCTAGTGGTTATAGCAGGTAGCCTAGTGGTTAGAACGTTGGACCAGTAACTGAAAGGTTGCTAGATCAAATCCCCGAGCTGACAAGGTAAAAATCTATCGTTCTGCCCCTGAACAGGCAGTTAACCCACTGTTCCTAGACCAGTTAACCAACTGTTCCTAGACCAGTCAACCCACTGTTCCTAGACCAGTCAACCCACTGTTCCTAGACCAGTTAACCCACTGTTCCTAGACCAGTTAATCCACTGTTCCTAGACCAGTTAACCCACTGTTCCTAGACCAGTCAACCCACTGTTCCTAGACCAGTTAACCCACTGTTCCTAGACCAGTTAACCCACTGTTCCTAGACCAGTTAACCCACTGTTCCTAGACCAGTTAACCCACTGTTCCTAGACCAGTTAATCCACTGTTCCTAGACCAGGTTAACCCACTGTTCCTAGACCAGTTAACCCACTGTTCCTAGACCAGTTAACCCACTGTTCCTAGACCAGTTAACCCACTGTTCCTAGACCAGTTAATCCACTGTTCGGTTAAATAAAGGGAAAAATAAATACTGCAGGTCCCTCTTCAGGGATTCAGAAGTACATTTTATGGCCATAATCCTAACAACTACATTTTACATTCACCTTTTACTAGTTTACGTTTTATTAACAAATCATTTTTTATTGAGTTGTCTTTTTGTCAATGCAATTCAAAAGTGCTGTAGACTACAAATAGCTTGTGAAAAGAGTACACACAGCCTACAGTAGAATGGTCATGGCATAGACAGAGAACTGTTTCATATCCAAGGCCGGATTACCAACTGGGAAATTAGCTTTAAAACGGAACATTTTTTTATCTCTGCCCCATGGCAAAATGTGTACAATTGCAGGAAGTTAGCTTTTAAAAAATGTCTTGCTCCACTGCCATGAGGAGAGGGGAGGGGGGCTTCAAAATATTATTGCCTAGGGCCCCAGATGTGGTCTGTCAGCCCTGCTTCTATAAGAAACAGCACATAAAAAATATTTTTTTTACTATATGTTTTTTTTTGTATAGCTCTAACCTGGTTGACAATCTAGTGAGGGGGAGCATGTATTCTTCATTTGTTTTCTAAGATGTATAAAATCTCTTTTTGTGACAGTACCGCCATGCCTGTGCTTTACCCAGTTCCCCTGCGACCCCTCTCATTTATCCAGTTCCCCTGCGACCCCTCTCATTTATCCAGTTCCCCTGCGACCCCTCTCATTTATCCAGTTCCCCTGCGACCCCTCTCATTTATCCAGTTCCCCTGTGACCCCTCTCATTTATCCAGTTCCCCTGCGACCCCTCTCATTTATCCAGTTCCCCTGTGACCCCTCTCATTTATCCAGTTCCCCTGCGACCCCTCTCATTTATCCAGTTCCCCTGTGACCCCTCTCATTTATCCAGTTCCACTGTGACCTCTCTCATTTATCCAGTTCCCCTGCGACCCCTCTCATTTATCCAGTTCCCCTGCGACCCCTCTCATTTATCCAGTTCCCCTGCGACCCCTCTCATTTATCCAGTTCCACTGTGACCCCTCTCATTTATCCAGTTCCCCTGCGACCCCTCTCATTTATCCAGTTCCACTGCGACCCCTCTCATTTATCCAGTTCCCCTGCGACCCCTCTCATTTATCCAGTTCCCCTGTGACCCCTCTCATTTATCCAGTTCCCCTGTGACCCCTCTCATTTATCCAGTTCCACTGTGACCCCTCTCATTTATCCAGTTCCCCTGTGACCCCTCTCATTTATCCAGTTCCACTGTGACCCCTCTCATTTATCCAGTTCCCCTGCGACCCCTCTCATTTATCCAGTTCCCCTGCGACCCCTCTCATTTATCCAGTTCCCCTGTGACCCCTCTCATTTATCCAGTTCCCCTGTGACCCCTCTCATTTATCCAGTTCCACTGTGACCCCTCTCATTTATCCAGTTCCCCTGTGACCCCTCTCATTTATCCAGTTCCACTGTGACCCCTCTCATTTATCCAGTTCCACTGCGACCCCTCTCATTTATCCAGTTCCCCTGCGACCCCTCTCATTTATCCAGTTCCCCTGCGACCCCTCTCATTAAAGTAAGACTCCTTCCGTATCATTTAAACACTGTGCTGTAAACTGTAACAATGTTGAATAACAACCAAGTCAGTTGAAACCTAATAAATCTCATATACTCTACGAAATGGAACATGGTTTTCCACGTTTCAGGACTCTATTCCTTATTAATATCCAGTAAATCATTTAAGTATTAAAGTAACTTCCAGATTTTTATGAAATATGAAAAAGTTTTCCTTCCAATTTTTTAAAAAATGAAGCAGCTTTTCTGTGTTGGAATGGTGTGGGCGTATCTACCGGTCAGTAAAAATATTCATGTGAGTAAACCGCTGATTGGCCAGCACTTCATACTCTATCAGGAAATAGCAAGGCTTTTTTAAACCGTCTGTTTGAGATATAACTTTGAATTGGAGTTTTTGACATGTTTTTTTTTTCTTCTCTTCCTCCCAATTTATACTTTTGGCCACAAATACAAATAGAGGACGAGTCCGCAACATTCTTTGGGTTTGAGTAAACAGAACATGACCTTTTAAAAAGTGAGACTTTCACTGGACAGTTACTTTAAGAATAGAAAAGTATCTGTGTTGGTTGCACGACCCACATTACATGAAAGCTATGGACACAACTGACAGCTTCACTTCAAGACGGGAGATTTAAAAGGTGTCACAACAAACAAGTTTAAAATGTTTCTTTTTTTTTTAAAAAGCTTTCTTATTTTTCAAATCTCTCCTTTAATATTTGACAGTAATATTAAAGAGAAACTGTGGATTGATTGCCTTTGCAACATCAATGTAACATTACAGCAGAAGAAGCATTCACAGCTCATGGACACCTCCTCCAGCCTACTGAGGGAGGCTCGACCAATGGCAGCATGAGGGAGGCTCGACCAATGGCAGCATGAGGGAGGCTCGACCAATGGCAGCAGGAGGGAGGCTCGACCAATGGCAGCATGAGGGAGGCTCGACCAATGGCAGCATGAGGGAGGCTCGACCAATGGCAGCATGAGGGAGGCTCGACCAATGGCAGCAGGAGGGAGGCTCGACCAATGGCAGCATGAGGGAGGCTCGACCAATGGCAGCATGAGGGAGGCTCGACCAATGGCAGCATACCAGCTTTGGCAACAGACAGATTTGTACCATTTCACACAACAGACTATTTGCTGCAGCGAAGAAGAAATGAAACAGTATAACGTAAAGTTGATTAAAGTCCTTATTTTAAAAGCTAACATGAATCTTTAAGAACTCTTTAGGAAACCCGTAAAAAGCTCACAAAGGAGAAGAGTGAAGCTGTGACTGTAGCTACAAGATAGAGAAGCATCTCTCAAAATTACACTGCAAACTAAACTTCTGTCGGTTTTATATCTATGTATTTTTTTTTTTTTTTTACATTGGTTTTGTTTTGGAGCTTTTTTGAGATTGGGGAAAACCTCCTAGCCACTCCGGTTCCGGGTGCTTCCGTCCCCAGTGCGCTGAGCCCGGGCCAGCACTATTTCAGGGGACACTCTCTTGCGGTCCTTTGCCAGGCCGAGGAAACACATCAAGTCGATGAAACAGGTGGTCAGGTTCAGTTTGCAGCCAAACTCACTTGATGCGTAATCATATGGGAAGGTGTGGTGATAGTTATGGAACCCTTCACCTGAAAGTAACAGGAAACCACAGTCAGGGTAACCGTTGGCCGTTATTTACACACAATCATACATTCAAGATACCTTGTAAGATGTGAACACCCACACATGGTTTGATATAGAGCTACTATAAATATTATTTTCTGTCAACTCAAAAACCTAAAATTCATGGTCTGCATAACCTTGCTCTTCATCGACAATGAACAACCAATCCCCTTTGGATCTCTTTGACAAACAAGTTAAACACATATCACATGTTCAATATCACCCAGGAAGGTAATTACAAGCACAGAAGTCAACGCTCGTTCTGTTAGGCTACTGTTCTGCGATAATTGTGTAGTATAGAGTCAGTTATTTATTTATTTACCCCAGTTTTCTCCCCAATTTCATGGTATCCAATTGGTAGTTAACAGTCTTGTCTCATCGCTGCAACTCCTGTACGGACTCAGGAGAGACGAAGGTCGAGAGCCGTGCGTCCTCCGAAACACAACCCGGCCCCAAGCCGCACTGCTTCTTGACACAACGGCTACTTAACCCGGAAGCCAGTCGCACCAATGTGTCGGAGGAAACGCCGTACACCTGGTGACCGTGCCAGCGTGCACTGCGCCCGGTCCGGTCCGCCACAGGAGTCGCTAGTGCGTGACGGGACAAGGACATCTCTGCCGACCAAACCCTCCCCTAACCCAGACGACGCTGGGCCAATTGTGCACTGCCCCATGGGTCTCCCGGTCGCGACAGAGCCTGGACTCGAAACCAGAATCTCTAGCGGCACAGCTAGCAATGCGAGGCAGTGCCTTAGACCACTGCGCCACTCAGGAGACCCCAGTATAGAGTCATCTACGATATAACTACCATGTTATAAAGGAGCGACTTAATGAAAGATCTTAAGATCTTTTAAAATGGCAAGAGGTAGCTAACATACCTATGGCACTAAGGGTGACAAACTTGTTCTCTCTGGGGTTGATGTTGGTGTCGTAGGGCCGGTTTCCCCACATGTGGGCAGCACTGTTGACCAGCCAGGTAGCGTTCAGTACCAGGGTGTACCTCAGCAGACCCGGCACGAAGTAGCCCAGCCACAGGCTCTCTCCCCACAGGCACCAAGGAACAAACATGGGGATGGAGAAGCACATCAGCACCACTGACATCTTGTAATACCTGTGGAGAAGACCAGAGACATATCCTCTATGACATATTGTAATACCTGTGGAGAAGACCAGAGACATATCCTCTATGACATCTTGTAATACCTGTGGAGAGGACCAGAGAACAGAGACATATCCTCTATGACATCTTGTAATACCCGTGGAGAAGACCAGAGACATATCCTCTATGACATCTTGTAATACCTGTGGAGAGGACCAGAGAACAGAGACATATCCTCTATGACATCTTGTAATACCCGTGGAGAAGACCAGAGACATATCCTCTATGACATATTGTAATACCTGTGGAGAGGACCAGAGAACAGAGACATATCCTCTATGACATCTTGTAATACCCGTGGAGAAGACCAGAGACATATCCTCTATGACATCTTGTAATACCTGTGGAGAAGACCAGAGACATATCCTCTATGACATCTTGTAATACCTGTGGAGAAGACCAGAGACATATCCTCTATGACATCTTGTAATACCCGTGGAGAAGACCAGAGACATATCCTCTATGACATCTTGTAATACCTGTGGAGAAGACCAGAGACATATCCTCTATGACATCTTGTAATACCTGTGGAGAAGACCAGAGACATATCCTCTATGACATCTTGTAATACCCGTGGAGAAGACCAGAGACATATCCTCTATGACATCTTGTAATACCTGTGGAGAGGACCAGAGAACAGAGACATATCCTCTATGACATCTTGTAATACCTGTGGAGAAGACCAGAGACATATCCTCTATGACATCTTGTAATACCTGTGGAGAAGACCAGAGACATATCCTCTATGACATCTTGTAATACCCGTGGAGAAGACCAGAGACATATCCTCTATGACATCTTGTAATACCTGTGGAGAGGACCAGAGAACAGAGACATATCCTCTATGACATCTTGTAATACCTGTGGAGAAGACCAGAGACATATCCTCTATGACATCTTGTAATACCCGTGGAGAAGACCAGAGACATATCCTCTATGACATCTTGTAATACCCGTGGAGAAGACCAGAGACATATCCTCTATGACATCTTGTAATACCCGTGGAGAAGACCAGAGACATATCCTCTATGACATCTTGTAATACCTGTGGAGAGGACCAGAGAACAGAGACATATCCTCTATGACATCTTGTAATACCTGTGGAGAAGACCAGAGACATATCCTCTATGACATCTTGTAATACCCGTGGAGAAGACCAGAGAACAGAGACATATCCTCTATGACATCTTGTAATACCTGTGGAGAAGACCAGAGACATATCCTCTATGACATCTTGTAATACCTGTGGAGAAGACCAGAGACATATCCTCTATGACATCTTGTAATACCCGTGGAGAAGACCAGAGACATATCCTCTATGACATCTTGTAATACCCGTGGAGAAGACCAGAGACATATCCTCTATGACATCTTGTAATACCTGTGGAGAAGACCAGAGAACAGAGACATATCCTCTATGACATCTTGTAATACCTGTGGAGAAGACCAGAGAACAGAGACATATCCTCTATGACATCTTGTAATACCCGTGGAGAAGACCAGAGAACAGAGACATATCCTCTATGACATCTTGTAATACCCGTGGAGAAGACCAGAGACATATCCTCTATGACATCTCGCAATACCTGTGGAGAAGACCAGAGAACAGAGACATATCCTCTATGACATCTTGTAATACCCGTGGAGAAGACCAGAGACATATCCTCTATGACATCTTGTAATACCTGTGGAGAAGACCAGAGAACAGAGACATAATCTCTATGACATCTTGTAATACCTGTGGAGAAGACCAGAGAACAGAGACATAATCTCTATGACATCTTGTAATACCCGTGGAGAAGACCAGAGAACAGAGACATATCCTCTATGACATCTTGTAATACCTGTGGAGAAGACCAGAGAACAGAGACATATCCTCTATGACATCTTGTAATACCTGTGGAGAAGACCAGAGAACAGAGACATATCCTCTATGACATATTGTAATACCTGTGGAGAAGACCAGAGAACAGAGACATATCCTCTATGACATCTTGTAATACCCGTGGAGAAGACCAGAGAACAGAGACATATCCTCTATGACATCTTGTAATACCTGTGGAGAAGACCAGAGAACAGAGACATATCCTCTATGACATCTTGTAATACCCGTGGAGAAGACCAGAGAACAGAGACATAATCTCTATGACATCTTGTAATACCCGTGGAGAAGACCAGAGAACAGAGACATATCCTCTATGACATCTTGTAATACCCGTGGAGAAGACCAGAGACATATCCTCTATGACATCTTGTAATACCCGTGGAGAAGACCAGAGACATATCCTCTATGACATCTTGTAATACCCGTGGAGAAGACCAGAGAACAGAGACATATCCTCTATGACATCTTGTAATACCTGTGGAGAAGACCAGAGAACAGAGACATATCCTCTATGACATCTTGTAATACCCGTGGAGAAGACCAGAGAACAGAGACATATCCTCTATGACATCTTGTAATACCCGTGGAGAAGACCAGAGACATATCCTCTATGACATCTTGTAATACCTGTGGAGAAGACCAGAGAACAGAGACATATCCTCTATGACATCTTGTAATACCTGTGGAGAAGACCAGAGAACAGAGACATATCCTCTATGACATCTTGTAATACCCGTGGAGAAGACCAGAGACATATCCTCTATGACATCTTGTAATACCTGTGGAGAAGACCAGAGACATATCCTCTATGACATCTTGTAATACCCGTGGAGAAGACCAGAGACATATCCTCTATGACATCTTGTAATACCTGTGGTACGGAGGCAGCAACAGAAGATACATGTCTATTCAAACTGTCAGTGTAACAGCAGTTACTCTCCGTGGGGTCTGGCAACATGAAGGCAGTTATACAAAAAACATCACAATACAGTCATAACAGATTTCACAACACACTGAGTGTGTGCCCTCAGGCCCCTACTCCACTACCACATATCTACAACACACTGAGTGTGTGCCCTCAGGCCCCTACTCCACTACCACATATCTACAACACACTGAGTGTGTGCCCTCAGGCCCCTACTCCACTACCACATATCTACAACACACTGAGTGTGTGCCCTCAGGCCCCTACTCCACTACCACATATCTACAACACACTGAGTGTGTGTCCTCAGGCCCCTCCTCCACTACCACATATCTACAACACACTGAGTGTGTGCCCTCAGGCCCCTACTCCACTACCACATATCTACAACACACTGAGTGTGTGCCCTCAGGCCCCTACTCCACTACCACATATCTACAACACACTGAGTGTGTGCCCTCGGGCCCCTACTCCACTACCACATATCTACAACACACTGAGTGTGTGCCCTCAGGCCCCTACTCCACTACCACATATCTACAACACACTGAGTGTGTGCCCTCAGGCCCCTACTCCACTACCACATATCTACAATACAAAATCCATGTGTACGTGTGTATGTTATCATGGCGTGTATATATCCATGTATCTGTGAAGATAGACTGACAGTCTAACAGACTTCTCTGTACAGAACCCAACACAGCAGATAGACTATCAGTCTGGCAGACCTCTCTCTCTACAGGACCCAACACAGCAGATAGACTATCAGTCTAACAGACCTCTCTCTACAGAACCCAACACAGCAGATAGACCTCTCTCTACAAGGCCCAACACAGCAGATAGACTTTCAGTCTAACAGACCTCTCTATACAGAACCCAACACAGCAGATAGACTGATAGTCTAACAGACCTCTCTGTACAGAACCCAACACAGCAGATAGACTGATAGTCTAACAGACCTCTCTGTACAGAACCCAACACAGCAGATAGACTGATAGTCTAACAGACCTCTCTGTACAGAACCCAACACAGCAGATAGACTGATAGTCTAACAGACCTCTCTGTACAGAACCCAACACAGTAACACCGTCTCGGCTGGCAGCCTCTTCTTTGACAGATGATCACATTATTCCGTTACAAATACACAACATGCCATGAGGATATGGACGTTCCAGGTCTCCATTGTTAAGAGGCTTCTCCAACCTTCTGAGTCATACTGGTGATCTAACTATGAACAGGACAGGTTTAGTGGGGAGTCATACTGGTGATCTAACTATGAACAGGACAGGTTTAGTGGGGAGTCATACTGGTGATCTAACTATGAACAGGACAGGTTTAGTGGTGATCTAACTATGAACAGGACAGGTTTAGTGGGGAGTCATACTGGTGATCTAACTATGAACAGGACAGGTTTAGTGGGGAGTCATACTGGTGATCTAACTATGAACAGGACAGGTTTAGTGGTGATCTAACTATGAACAGGACAGGTTTAGTGGGGAGTCATACTGGTGATCTAAATATGAACAGGACAGGTTTAGTGGGGAGTCATACTGGTGATCTAACTATGAACAGGACAGGTTTAGTGGGGAGTCATACTGGTGATCTAAATATGAACAGGACAGGTTTAGTGGGGAGTCATACTGGTGATCTAACTATGAACAGGACAGGTTTAGTGGGGAGTCATACTGGTGATCTAACTATGAACAGGACAGGTTTAGTGGTGATCTAACTATGAACAGGACAGGTTTAGTGGTGATCTAACTATGAACAGGACAGGTTTAGTGGGGAGTCATACTGGTGATCTAACTATGAACAGGACAGGTTTAGTGGGGAGTCATACTGGTGATCTAACTATGAACAGGACAGGTTTAGTGGGGAGTTATACTGGTGATCTAACTATGAACAGGACAGGTTTAGTGGGGAGTCATACTGGTGATCTAACTATGAACAGGACAGGTTTAGTGGGGAGTCATACTGGTGATCTAACTATGAACAGGACAGGTTTAGTGGGGAGTCATACTGGTGATCTAACTATGAACAGGACAGGTTTAGTGGGGAGTCATACTGGTGATCTAACTATGAACAGGACAGGTTTAGTGGGGAGTCATACTGGTGATCTAAATATGAACAGGACAGGTTTAGTGGGGAGTCATACTGGTGATCTAACTATGAACAGGACAGGTTTAGTGGGGATCTAACTATGAACAGGACAGGTTTAGTGGTGATCTAACTATGAACAGGACAGGTTTAGTGGGGAGTCATACTGGTGATCTAACTATGAACAGGACAGGTTTAGTGGGGATCTAACTATGAACAGGACAGGTTTAGTGGTGATCTAACTATGAACAGGACAGGTTTAGTGGGGATCTAACTATGAACAGGACAGGTTTAGTGGTGATCTAACTATGAACAGGACAGGTTTAGTGGTGATCTAACTATGAACAGGACAGGTTTAGTGGGGAGTCATACTGGTGATCTAAATATGAACAGGACAGGTTTAGTGGGGATCTAACTATGAACAGGACAGGTTTAGTGGGGAGTCATACTGGTTATCTAAATATGAACAGGACAGGTTTAGTGGGGAGTCATACTGGTGATCTAACTATGAACAGGACAGGTTTAGTGGTGATCTAACTATGAACAGGACAGGTTTAGTGGGGAGTCATACTGGTGATCTAAATATGAACAGGACAGGTTTAGTGGGGAGTCATACTGGTGATCTAACTATGAACAGGACAGGTTTAGTGGTGATCTAACTATGAACAGGACAGGTTTAGTGGGGAGTCATACTGGTGATCTAACTATGAACAGGACAGGTTTAGTGGGGAGTCATACTGGTGATCTAAATATGAACAGGACAGGTTTAGTGGGGAGTCATACTGGTGATCTAACTATGAACAGGACAGGTTTAGTGGTGATCTAACTATGAACAGGACAGGTTTAGTGGGGATCTAACTATGAACAGGACAGGTTTAGTGGTGATCTAAATATGAACAGGACAGGTTTAGTGGGGAGTCATACTGGTGATCTAACTATGAACAGGACAGGTTTAGTGGTGATCTAACTATGAACAGGACAGGTTTAGTGGGGATCTAACTATGAACAGGACAGGTTTAGTGGGGAGTCATACTGGTGATCTAACTATGAACAGGACAGGTTTAGTGGGGAGTCATACTGGTGATCTAAATATGAACAGGACAGGTTTAGTGGGGAGTCATACTGGTGATCTAACTATGAACAGGACAGGTTTAGTGGGGAGTCATACTGGTGATCTAACTATGAACAGGACAGGTTTAGTGGGGAGTCATACTGGTGATCTAACTATGAACAGGGCAGGTTTAGTGGGGAGTCATACTGGTGATCTAACTATGAACAGGACAGGTTTAGTGGGGAGTTATACTGGTGATCTAACTATGAACAGGACAGGTTTAGTGGGGAGTCATACTGGTGATCTAACTATGAACAGGACAGGTTTAGTGGGGAGTCATACTGGTGATCTAACTATGAACAGGACAGGTTTAGTGGGGAGTCATACTGGTGATCTAACTATGAACAGGACAGGTTTAGTGGGGAGTCATACTGGTGATCTAACTATGAACAGGACAGGTTTAGTGGGGAGTCATACTGGTGATCTAACTATGAACAGGACAGGTTTAGTGGGGAGTCATACTGGTGATCTAACTATGAACAGGACAGGTTTAGTGGTGATCTAACTATGAACAGGACAGGTTTAGTGGTGATCTAACTATGAACAGGACAGGTTTAGTGGGGAGTCATACTGGTGATCTAACTATGAACAGGACAGGTTTAGTGGGGAGTCATACTGGTGATCTAACTATGAACAGGACAGGTTTAGTGGGGATCTAACTATGAACAGGACAGGTTTAGTGGTGATCTAACTATGAACAGGACAGGTTTAGTGGGGAGTCATACTGGTGATCTAACTATGAACAGGACAGGTTTAGTGGGGAGTCATACTGGTGATCTAACTATGAACAGGACAGGTTTAGTGGGGAGTCATACTGGTGATCTAACTATGAACAGGACAGGTTTAGTGGTGATCTAACTATGAACAGGACAGGTTTAGTGGGGATCTAACTATGAACAGGACAGGTTTAGTGGGGAGTCATACTGGTGATCTAACTATGAACAGGACAGGTTTAGTGGTGATCTAACTATGAACAGGACAGGTTTAGTGGTGATCTAACTATGAACAGGACAGGTTTAGTGGGGAGTCATACTGGTGATCTAACTATGAACAGGACAGGTTTAGTGGTGATCTAACTATGAACAGGACAGGTTTAGTGGGGAGTCATACTGGTAATCTAACTATGAACAGGACAGGTTTAGTGGGGAGTCATACTGTTGATCTAACTATGAACAGGACAGGTTTAGTGGGGAGTCATACTGGTAATCTAACTATGAACAGGACAGGTTTAGTGGGGAGTCATACTGGTGATCTAACTATGAACAGGACAGGTTTAGTGGGGAGTCATACTGGTGATCTAACTATGAACAGGACAGGTTTAGTGGGGATCTAACTATGAACAGGACAGGTTTAGTGGTGATCTAACTATGAACAGGACAGGTTTAGTGGTGATCTAACTATGAACAGGACAGGTTTAGTGGGGAGTCATACTGTTGATCTAACTATGAACAGGACAGGTTTAGTGGGGAGTCATACTGGTAATCTAACTATGAACAGGACAGGTTTAGTGGGGAGTCATACTGGTGATCTAACTATGAACAGGACAGGTTTAGTGGTAATCTAACTATGAACAGGACAGGTTTAGTGGGGAGTCATACTGGTGATCTAACTATGAACAGGACAGGTTTAGTGGTAATCTAACTATGAACAGGACAGGTTTAGTTATGGAAAAAGAGAATTCAAGGAATACGGTTGAAATGGATCGTCAGGAAGGAACACCTACTTCCTCTGGAACATGACGACCTTGTCAGCCTTCAAGTCACTGAGCTCCAGCTTCTTCCCCTTCTCAATGACGTCCGGGTGTTTACGCACCAGGAGCCAACCGATGTGGGCGAAGAAGAACCCTCGGACGGCGTTGTGCGGGTCGGCATCGGTCTCTGAAAACTTGTGGTGAACTCTGTGGTCCCGAGCCCATTCAAAGATATCATTCTGTAGTGGGGGGCACAAAGACAAATACATAGAATCCATAGAACGTGCCTGATGGCATAATGGGTGGACTTGGCAGCCATTTTGAGTGTACCCATGTCTAGGTCGTTAACATACTGGTTAAGACAGCGGAATAATTCCATGAACACGTGACCAGCGGTCGGGACATCAAGTAATAAAAGTGGATGTAGATCATTTGAAAAAACGATTTAAATGACCAGAACGACAGTTATTCTGTGTTTACTGAGTAGTTCGCTGAAATTAACTACGATTGTGTTTATTCTCCACTTTCATGGCGAACTTTCAGTACGGCTAAAATTCACTTCCCAGTCCTTTTTTTTTATATCGCTAATCCTGTAGAATCAGCGACGCGACACTGGTCCAATGAATTTGTTCATTTTCAAACGCTTCTGCATGGGATTATTACATTGGCCGAAACGTTGTTAGCTTCAAACTAGACCAATCCAGGAAATAAAAACAGGAAGTGTACCTTTCAATCTTTGCTGTGTTGTCAACTCAAATTACATGACAAAAATCCATTCCATTGCATGTGACATACACAGGACCTTGGGCAAGTTTTCAGACCCATTCACTTCTTCCAAACGTTTGTTAGGTTAGTTACAGCCTTAATCTAAAATTGATTTGAAAAATAATTCTAATCAATCTACACACAATACCCCATAATGACAAAGCAAAAATATATATACGTAGTGTATAGATTAAAAAAAAAAAAAACATTTTTGCTAATGTATGAAAAAAACAACAACGGAAATATCACATTTACATAAGTATTCAGACCCTTTACTCTGTACTTTATTGAAGCACCTTTGGCAGTGATTACAGCCTTGAGTCTTCTTGGGTGTGACGCTACAAGCTTGGCACACCTGTATTTGGGGGGTTTCTCCCATTCTTCTCTGCAGATCTTCTCAAGCTCTGTTAGGTTGGATAGGGAGTGTCGCTGCACAGTTATTTTCAGGTCTCTCCAGAGATGTTCGATCGGGTCCAAGTCTGGGCTCTGGCTGGGCCACTCAAGGACATTCAGAGACTTGTCCCGAAGCCACTCCTGCGTTGTCTTGGCTGTGCTTAGGGTCATTGTCCTGTTGGAAGGTGAACGTTCGCCCCAGTCTGAGGTCCTGAGCGCTCTGGAGCAGATTTTCATCAAGGACCTCTCTGTACTTTGCTCCGTTCATCTCTGCCTCGATCCTGACTATTCTCCCAGTCCCTGCCGCTGAAAAACATCCCAACAACATGATGCTGCCACCACCATGCTTCACAGTAGGAATGGTTACAGGTTTCCTCCAGACATGATGCTGCCACCACCATGCTTCACCGTAGGGATGGTTCCAGGTTTCCTCCAGACATGATGCTGCCACCACCATGCTTCACCGTAGGGATGGTTCAAGGTTTCCTCCAGACATGATGCTGCCACCACCATGCTTCACCGTAGGGATGGTTCCAGGTTTCCTCCAGACATGATGCTGCCACCACCATGCTTCACTGTCGGGATGGTTCCAGGTTTCCTCCAGACGTTATTCAGGCCAAAGAGTTTAATCTTGGTTTCATCATAGATTCTTGTTTCTCATGGTCTTTCGGTTCCTTTTGGCAAACTCCAAGCAGGCTGTTTTAATGTATTTGTTTAGTATTGAACCTTTATTTAACTAGGCAAGTCAGTTAAGAACAAATTCTTATTTAAAATGACGGCCTACCAAAAGGACACAACACTACATAAAGAGAGACCTAAGACAACAACATAGCAAGGCAGCAACACATGACAAAACAACATGGTAGCAACACAACATGGTAGCAACACAACATGGTAGCAGCAGAAAACATGGTAGCAGCACAACATGGTAGCAGCACAACATGGTAGCAACACAACATGGTAGCAACACAACATGGTAGCAACACAACATGGTAGCAACACAACATGGTAGCAACACAACATGGTAGCAACACAACATGGTAGCAGCACAACATGGTAGCAGCACAACATGGTAGCAACACAACATGGTAGCAGCACAAAACATGGTACAAACATTATTGGGCACAGACAACAGCACAAAGGGCTGTCATGTCTCTTTTACTGAAGAGTGGCTTCCATCTGGCCACTCTACCATAAAGGCCTGATTGGTGGAGTGCTGCAGAGATGGTTGTCCTTCTGGAAGGTTCTCCCATCTTCACAGAGGAACTCTGTCAGTGTGACCATCGGGTTCGTCGTCACAGCCCTGATCAAGGCCCTTCTCCCCCGATCGCTCAGTTTGCTGTGAGGCCAGCTACAACTAGAGTCTTGTTGGTTCCAAACTTCTTCCATTTAAGAATGATGGTGGCCACTGTGTTTAAGGGGACCTTCAATGCTGCAGAGATGTTTTGGTACCCTTCCCCAGATCGGAGCCTCAACACAATCCTGTCTCGGAGCTCTAAGGACAATTCCTTCTACCTCATGGCTTGGTTTTTGCTCTGACATGCACTGTCACCTGTGGGACCTTTATATAGACAGGTGTGTGTCTTTCAAAATCATGTTCAATCAATTGAATTTACCACAGGTTGATTCCAATCAAGTTGTAGAAATGTCTCAATGATGATCAATGGAAACAGGATGCACCTGAGCTCAATTTTGAGTCTCATAGCAAAAGGTCTGAATACTTATGTAAATAAGTATATATATATATATATATATATATATAGAATAATTATTTTTTATACATTAGCAAAAATATCCCAAAACCTGTTTTCGCTTTGTCATTATGGGGTATCGTGTATACTAGTATATTTAATCTAATTTAGATTAAGGCTGTAACGTAA
Organism: Oncorhynchus mykiss; assembly: GCF_013265735.2. Taxonomy (NCBI): domain Eukaryota; kingdom Metazoa; phylum Chordata; class Actinopteri; order Salmoniformes; family Salmonidae; genus Oncorhynchus; species Oncorhynchus mykiss. The sequence goes on along the minus strand of NC_048565.1, from coordinate 89,861,818 downwards.
CAAAATGTGGATAAAGTCAAGGGGTCTGAATCCTTTCCAAAGGCCCTGTAAATTAGCACAATTTGAATGAACATTCTACATTACAGCCTGATCTCGCGACAGCTCACATTCTGAGTGCATGCAGTCGTCTGCTTGACCAGGCTAACAGACCGATACTTCGGGAAAGTTTGTTCATCATAACAATGGAAGAGGTTTTTGTGTGTGTGTACCGCTTATCGTCTGTCTTCTGATGTTCAACCCGGTTCAATAAAGGTGAGGTGGGAAAGACCCATGTTGTACCTGAAAGGCCATGGAGTTGGCAGTGGCAAGGAAGATTCTGAGAGGTAACGAGGCTTTGTAGGACCTGTGGCTCCATAGCCGGTGAGCCCCCGCAGTCACTCCTAAAGCACTTGTTAAAAAGCAAAACACAACTGTGTGGAAAGAGAGAGAACAAGGAAGATAGAGAAACAAAATATATTGAAATGGTCATATGACAACAGCTCCTCGCGCGCAGAATCATTTGCATGATAAACAGAGAAAACACAACCATAATCATGAATAGCATCAGGTGGCAAAGAATGGGTCCTGTACTCTGTTTTTCCTAAAAACATTCATTCATTTGTTTGCCATCTAATCCAGAAAAAGGGTCTGCTATTCCATAACAGAGTATAAACGAGCGATAGTGAATAATAATAGACACGTCAAACGGAGTGGAAGGTTTCACAGATTAGAATGTCTCTTTTCCATAGAATCATTCATTTGGAGTTTATCTCCGGGATACAATAATCATATTTGGTTAAGAGTTTTTTTTAATGAATGCATAATAACAATTGTTTCTAGAACTTTCTACATGTCTGGTTATTATAGTATTACATTTGCAGAGAAATGACAACCATCCGTGTTCACCAGCAGGGGAGAGAGAAAGAGGCAGGGGAGCTTGCGCTACGCAGCACTGAAGACTGGCGAATCCAGCTGTGCTGTGTGCCCAATCCGAGGTGAAAATTAACTACGCCATAAAAAACAATATGAAAACTCAGTTCATTTGAAATAACAAGTGGGTTAGCTTTATCATACTTACACCAAGCCCAGGTCAAAACGTGAGCAGATGGGACGAGGGTGATGCCGTACACGGCTCCAATGTGCAATAAAGTCATCAATATGATATTTCTCCACACGATTATCATGGAAGGTTTAGGACCTTCTTTCTCTTTGTACGTTTCATCAAACACATCATCTCTTTTTGTCGCCGATTCTGCGAGCACATCACCGTTCCTGTGTCTCCCCGGACCCTCGATCTCCGTGTCAGTCATCCTCGCCGTGATTTTGTTGATGAATGAAACTGGCAACGAAAGCAGACATTTTGTTACCTTCAAAATAACGAGACAACACAACAGTCATAAAATAGTGGCGTGAATGTGAATTAAATGTAATGTTTCTGCAGAAATGACATTTGTAACTAATGTCACTCGAAATTGTGGTTAAACGTTGCACGATGGTGACAAAACCTGTCTGTTGCTGGGTGATGCTGAACACTGGCATCAAGACACCGCGTACGTTAGTTAACTAATGTTGGATGAAACATCCCCGTATTATATTCAATTAAATATCAAACGTACCTTATGAAGACTACTTCGGTTAATTGATGCGAACAAATATGACAGAATCCAGTTTCAAATGGTGGTAAACGGCACTGAATTGAAAATAATATAATAACACTGTGATGACCTAAGTTCCAGTGTTGCTGAAGCCGTTTACCTTGCTAGGTGCTCCGGGGTTTGGAGAAGATATTTGCGAGACTGTAATTGGACAAGCTGGGTTTAATACCACCTTTCTCGCCTCGTTTCATTGGTTGCCCTGTTATCTGATGTTCACGTTGTTACAATAACTTGTTAATAGAATATTCTCATCATTTACATAATAATATACTACAGTCTGGTTTTCATGTCTATGCATAGTCACATGTACGAATTACCTCGACTAATCTGTACCCCCGCACATTTACTCGGTACCGGTACCCCCTGTTTATAGCCTCGTTATTGTTATTTTATTGTGTTACTTTTGATTTTTTTTTGTAAATATTTTCTTAACTATTTCTTGAACTGCACTGTTGGTTAAAATAGCTTGTAAATACGCATTTCACGGTAAGGTCTAAACATGTATTCGACGCATGTGACAAATAAAGTTGGATTTGATTTATGACTACAGTACAAAGATGAAAGATGAAAGATTGGATATTGGATGGAGAAAGTGTAGGCCTACTTTAGTCACATCTCATTAATACGATATTGATCAATAATAATCTATTGTACAGGTTTACACAAACAGTTTAGATGTTTTATTGGATTGGCACTCTAGAAATTGAGTGCAATACTGACAATACCAGTAGTCCATGCTAAAAACATCAAACGGTTGGTTTGGATCATCAGTGATCGCGACACTGTCAGCATGATGGGACTATCTTCAGCCATTAGATAGTAGATAGGCTACAGTCGTTCCTGCGCTCTCTGCTTCAGTTTTGCCATGTGATGTTACCACGTCTAGTGCTGTGCTTCCCACACCTATATGATGAATTCAACAGGAAGCCTCAATGTCACACCATATTTCAGTGGTTTCGGTGGTTCATGCGCTTTGTGAAAATAGGCATGTCTTTAATGTGCTTGATTCATTCATCATATCTTTTTTTTAATATCACCACTTTCATTCAAACACTGAAGAAAGAGGAGAAGAATACTTTGTCCATTGATACAGCCACACCCACACCCACACGGTTGCCCTGCAATGATGGGAATGCAGTGAGAGATGATGTCTAAGATTGCTTGACTTGGGCCGGAGCTGTCCCGACGAGCTCCATACCCAGACTTCACATTTTTTGGTAATTGCAAACCAGCTCCTCTGTAAAACAAAGTAGCATGTCGCCGGCGCAGATTCACACACCGAGGCAGAACACGGTGATCAAAACGGAATGGAAGGCGGGATCTGCATTGAATAGCAATGAAAATTGGGCATTCATTTCCTGATTCCGCTTTGTTGAAATTGATTTGCCGCTATTCTGTGAAACTATGCATGACTGTAGGCTGTTCCAGATTGTGCAGATTGAAAATGCGCCAGCCTGAATGGCATGGTGTCAAATTAGGGTTTTTAAGGTCATGAAAGGTAATTGAAATGAGTTGAATAATTTTAGTTAATATAATTAATTAATGAAGGCACACTTTTAAATATGATCAATCACTTAAAAATCGACATATCAGCCATTACCGGAAGGACCATTCAGTGCGTGACTGTTGTACACTGCAAGTGTGCCAGTATGAGTGGTCTGTTGCCCGAGGAGAGACAGCGCGGCAATTCAGCAGCAGGTATAACATAATGACAGACAACAGACCAACTACCCTGAACTAAAATATAAACGCAACATGCAACAATTTAAAAGATTTTTACTGAGTTTACAGTTCATATAAGAAAATCAGTCAATTGAAATACATTCATTAGGCCCGAATCTATAGATTTCACATGACTGGGAATACAAATATGCAACTGTTGGTCACAGATACCGTGTGGATCAGAAAACCAGTATCTGGCAGCGGCGCAACAAGTCCCCACCACATTCCCCTATTTTATCATTGGAATGTGATACAAACCTAGGAAAAGGTGTGCTTTAGGACCATGCAGACGTTTGGAGTGTTTATCTGTCTGGATTTTACAAATAAATATAAATATATATATATATATATATTTAATATATATTTGTGCTCAGAAGTTTTCATACACTTAGGTTGGAGTCATTAAAACTCATTTTTCAACCACTCCAAAAATTTCTTGTTAACAAACTATAGTTTTGGCAAGTCGGTTAGGACATCTACTTTGTTCATGACACAAGTAATTTTTCCAACAATTGTTTACAGACAAATTATTTCACTTATAATTCACTGTATCACAATTCCAGTGGGTCAGAAGTTTACATACACTAAGTTGACTGTGCCTTTAAACAGCTTGGAAAATTCCAGAAAACGATGTCATGGCTTTAGAAGCTTCTGATAGGCTAATTGACATAATTTGAGTCAATTGGAGGTGTACCTGTCAATGTATTTTAAGGCCTACCTTCAAACCCAGTGCCTCTTTGCTTGACATCATGGGAAAATCAAAAGAAATCAGCCAAGACCTCAGAAAAAAAATTGTAGACCTCCACAAGTCGGGTTCATCTTTGGGAGCATTTTCCAAACGCCTGAAGATACCACGTTCATCTGTACAAACAATAGTACGCAAGTATAAACACCATGGACCACGCAGCCGTCATACCGCTCAGGAAGGAGACACGGTCTGTCTCCTAGAGATGAATGAACTTTGCTGCGAAAAGGTACAAAAGTATCTATATCCACAGTAAATCGAGTCCTATATCGACATAACCTGAAAGGCCGCTCAGCAAGGAAGAAGCCACTGCTCCAAAACCGCCATAAAAAAGCCAGACTACGGTTTGCAACTCCACATGGGGACAAAGATCGTACTTTTTGGAGAAATGTCCTCTTGTCTGATGAAATAAAAATAGAACTGTTTGGCCATAATGACCATTGTTATGTTTGGAGGAAAAAGGGGGAGGCTTGCAAGCCGAAGAACACCATCCCAATCGTGAAGCACGGGGGTGGCAGCATCATGTTGTGGGGGTGCTTTGCTGCAGGAGGGACTGGTGAACTTCACAAAATAGATGGCATCACGAGGCAGGAAAATTATGGGGATATATTGAAGTAACATCTCAAGACAATAGTCAGGAAGTTAAAGCTTGGTCGCAAATGGATCTTCCAAATGGACAATGACCCCCAAGCATACTTCCAAAGTTGTGGCAAAATGGCTTAAGGACAACAAAGTCAAGGTATTGGAGTGGCCATCACAAAGCCCTGACCTCAAGCCTATAGAACATTTGTGGGCAGACCTGAAAAAGTGTGTGCGAGCAAGGAGGCCTACAAACCTGACTCCCTTACACAAGCTCTGTGAGGAGGAATGGGCCAAAATTCTCCCAACTTATTGTGGGAAGCTTGTGGAAGGCTACCTGAAACATTTGACCCAAGTTAAACAATTTAAAGGCAATGCTACCAAATACTAATTGAGTGTATGAAAACTTCTGACCCACTGGGAATGTGACGAAATAAATAAAAGCTGAAATAAATAATTCTCTCTTCTATGATTCTGACATTTCACGTTCTTAAAATAAAGTGGTGATCCTAACTGACCTAAGACAGGGAATTGTTACTAGGATAAAATGCCAGGAATTGTGAAAAACTGAGTTGAAATGTATTTGGCTGAGGTGTATGTAAACTTCCGACTTAAACTGTATGTCCCCCCCACTTCTAAAACCAAAGTTGTGCCCCTTGTATCTGGTGTGACCACCATTTACCTAATGCAGCAAGACACATCTCATTCTCATTGAGTTGATCAGGCTGTTGATTGTGGCCTGTGGAATGCTGTCCCACTCCTCTTCAATGGCTGTGCAAAGTTGCTGGATATTGGCGGGACCTGGAACACGCTGTCGTACACATAGATCCACAGCATCCCAAACATGCTCAATGGGTGACAAGTCTGGTGAGAATGCAGGCTATGGAAGAACAAACACAGTTTCAGCTTCTAGGAATTGTGTACAGATCCATGTGACATGGGGCCGTGCATTATCATGCTGAAACATGAGGTAATGGCGGCGGATGAATGGCACGACAATAGACCTCAGGATCACGTCACGGTATCTGTGTTGATTCAAATAGCCATCGATAAAATGCAATTGTGTGCGTTGTCCACAGTTTATGCCTGCCCATACCATAACCCCACTGCAACTATTGGGCACTGTGTTCACAACGTTGACATCAACAAACGGCTCGCCCACACGACGCCATACACGTTGTCTGACATCTGCCTGGTACAGTTGAAACCGGGATTCAAGGTCAAGGCCCTGGTGAGGACGACGAGCACACAAATGAGCTTCCCTGAGACGGTTTCTGACAGTCAACTGTCCAGGTGGCTGGTCTCAGATGATCCCGCAGGCTGGTGGCTGGTCTCAGACGGTCCCGCAGGTGAGGAAGCCGAATGTGGAGGTCCTGGGTTGGCGTGGTTACACGTGGTCTGCGGTTGTGAAGCCAGTTGGACGTACTGCCAAATTCTGGATGCAGCTTATCGTAGAGAACATTAGATTCTCTGGCAACAGCTCTGGTGAACATTCCTGCAGTCAGCATGCCAATTGGACACTCCCTCAAAACCTGAGACATCTGTGACATTGCGTTGTGTGACAAAACTGCACATTTTAGAGTGGCCTTTTATTGTCCCTAGCACAAGGTTCACCTGTGCAATGATCATACTGTTTAATCAGCTTCTTGATATACCAGACCTGTCATGTGGATAGATTATCTTGGCAATGGTTAAATGCTCACTAACGGGGATGTAAACAAATTTGTGCACAAAATTTGAGAGAAATAATATTTTTGTGCGTATGGAACATTTCAGGGATCTTTTATTTCAGCTCATGAAACATGGGACCAACACTTTACATGTTGTGTTTATATTTTTGTTCAGTGTAGATAGCCAATTCAAAACAACGTGTAGCAGTTCTTGCTAGTTAATTATAACTAATGTCGTTGTCGCCTTTCCACCCGCACTAAGCCTAAATAAATCTGCACCGTTGGAAAACTGGGATTACCCTCTATTAAACCGTAGCCGTGTAATTGCGGCAACAAAAATGGTAAGAATTGACAAATGACTTGCTGTGCATCACAGGAGGTTGGAGGTACCCTAACTGGGGAGAACAGGCTCATGGTAATGACTGGAGTGGAATCAATGGAATGGTATCAAACACAACAAACACCTGGTTTCCATAGTTTCCAGGTGTTTGATGCCATTCCATTTGCTCCGTTCCTGTCATTATTATGGGCCGTTCTCCCCTCAGTGGCCGGCCTCCTGTGCTGTGCATAGATATCTTCTGAAATATGAATATTTGAGCCATATATATAAACAGTTAAGCCGTGTTCACATTGGCAGTTTGAAGTGACTCAAATCCTATTTATTTGCATAATCTTAGCTTGCTACATAACTTCTGAGTGATAGGAAGCACAAGCACCACCACTAATCAGCCTACACCACTATGGCATACACCTGTTGTTACTATGACGACTAGGGTAGCCTTGTCTGCAAATGACTGCTGTCTGAACACACACAAATCCGATTTGGCCACGCTGTTTGGACAGTCAGTAGTCCGAAACGGATTTGGCCACGCTGTTTGGACAAGTCAGTAGTCCGAAACGGATTTGGCCGCGCTGTTTGGACAGTCAGTAGTCCAAAACGGATTTGGCCACGCTGTTTGGACAGTCAGTAGTCCGAAACGGATTTGGCCGTGCTGTTTGGACAAGTCAGTAGTCCGAAACGGATTTGGCCACGCTGTTTGGACAAGTCAGTAGTCCGAAACGGATTTGGCCACGCTGTTTGGACAAGTCAGTAGTCCAAAACGGATTTGGCCACGCTGTTTGGACAAGTCAGTAGTCCAAAACGGATTTGGCCGCGCTGTTTGGACAGTCAGTAGTCCGAAACGGATTTGGCCACGCTGTTTGGACAGTCTGTAGTCCGAAACGGATTTGGCCACGCTGTTTGGACAGTCTGTAGTCCGAAACGGATTTGGCCACGCAGTTTGGACAAGTCAGTAGTCCGAAACGGATTTGGCCACGCTGATTGGACAAGTCAGTAGTCCAAAACGGATTTGGCCGCGCTGTTTGGACAGTCAGTAGTCCGAAACGGATTTGGCCACGCTGTTTGGACAGTCAGTAGTCCGAAACGGATTTGGCCGCGCTGTTTGGACAGTCAGTAGTCCGAAACGGATTTGGCCACGCTGTTTGGACAGTCAGTAGTCCGAAACGGATTTGGCCACGCTGTTTGGACAGTCAGTAGTCCAAAACGGATTTGGCCGCGCTGTTTGGACAGTCAGTAGTCCAAAACGGATTTGGCCGCGCTGTTTGGACAGTCAGTAGTCCAAAACGGATTTGACCGCGCTGTTGGACAGTCAGTAGTCCAAAACGGATTTGGCCGAGCTGTTTGGACAGTCAGTAGTCCGAAACTGATTTGGCCACACTGTTCGGACAGTCAGTAGTCCGAAACGGATTTGGCCACGCTGTTTGGACAGTCAGTAGTCCGAAACGGATTTGGCCACGCTGTTAGGACAGTCAGTAGTCCAAAACGGATTTTGCCACGCTGTTTGGACAGTCAGTAGTCCGAAACGGATTTGGCCACGCTGTTTGGACAGTCAGTAGTCCGAAACGGATTTGGCCACGCTGTTTGGACAGTCAGTAGTCCAAAACGGATTTGGCCACGCTGTTTGGACAGTCAGTAGTCCGAAACGGATTTGGCCGCGCTGTTCGGACAGTCAGTAGTCCAAAACGGATTTGAAAAACAAAACTGATTTGAGCATCAAGGCTTTAGATACCTTGCTTTGAAGTATCCTACCTTATCCATCTGATCAATATATCCATCTGATCAATATATCCATCTGATCAATATATCCATCTGATCAATATATCCATCTGATCAATATATCCATCTGATCAATATATCCATCTGATCAATATATCCATCTGCAATATTTTATATGAAGGGTGGCAACCATCCTCCAGGATAGCAGTGATGAAAAAAGTATTAAATTCTCATACTGGAGTAAAAGTAAAGATACCTTAAAAGAAAATGACTCAAGTAAAAGTCACCCAGTAAAACACTACTTGAGTAAAAGTCTAAAAGTATTTTTAAATATACTTAAGTATCAATAATACAAAATTCCTTATATAAATTATTTATATACAGCCAGGGTCACACGCCAACACTCAGACATAATTTAAAACAAAGCATTTGTGTTTAGTGAGTCCACCAGATCAGAGGCTGTAGGGATGACCAGGGATGTTCTCTGTTTAGTGAGTCCTCCAGATCAGAGGCAGTAGGGATAACCAGGGATGTTCTCTGTTTAGTGAGTCCACCAGATCAGAGGCAGTAGGGATGGACCAGGGATGTTCTCTGTTTAGTGAGTCCACCAGATCAGAGGCAGTAGGGATAACCAGGGATGTTCTCTGTTTAGTGAGTCCTCCAGATCAGAGGCAGTAGGGATGGACCAGGGATGTTGTCTGTTTAGTGAGTCCTCCAGATCAGAGGCAGTAGGGATGACCAGGGATGTTCTCTGTTTAGTGAGTCCTCCAGATCAGAGGCAGTAGGGATGACCAGGGATGTTCTCTGTTTAGTGAGTCCTCCAGATCAGAGGCAGTAGGGATGACCAGGGATGTTCTCTGTTTAGTGAGTCCTCCAGATCAGAGGCAGTATGGATGACCAGGGATGTTCTCTGTTTAGTGAGTCCTTCAGATCAGAGGCAGTAGGGAGGACCAGGGATGTTCTCTGTTTAGTGAGTCCTCCAGATCAGAGACAGTAGGGATGACCAGGGATGTTCTCTGTTTAGTGAGTCCACCAGATCAGAGGCAGTAGGGACGACCAGGGATGTTCTCTGTTTAGTGAGTCCACCAGATCAGAGGCAGTAGGGACGACCAGGGATGTTCTCTGTTTAGTGAGTCCACCAGATCAGAGGCAGTAGGGACGACCAGGGATGTTCTCTGTTTAGTGAGTCCACCAGATCAGAGACAGTAGGGACGACCAGGGATGTTCTCTGTTTAGTGAGTCCACCAGATCAGAGGCAGTAGGGACGACCAGGGATGTTCTCTGTTTAGTGAGTCCTCCAGATCAGAGGCAGTAGGGACGACCAGGGATGTTCTCTGTTTAGTGAGTCCACCAGATCAGAGGCAGTAGGGATGACCAGGGATGTTCTCTGTTTAGTGAGTCCACCAGATCAGAGGCAGTAGGGACGACCAGGGATGTTCTCTGTTTAGTGAGTCCTCCAGATCAGAGGCAGTAGAGATGAACAGGGATGTTCTCTGTTTAGTGAATCCTCCAGATCAGAGGCAGTAGAGATGAACAGGGATGTTCTCTGTTTAGTGAATCCTCCAGATCAGAGGCAGCAGGGATGACCAGGGATGTTCTCTGTTTAGTGAGTCCTCCAGATCAGAGGCAGTAGGGACGACCAGGGATGTTCTCTGTTTAGTGAGTCCTCCAGATCAGAGGCAGTATGGATGACCAGGGATGTTCTCTTGATAAGTGTGTGAATTGGACCATTTTCCTGTCCTGCTAAGCATTTAAAATGTAACGAGTACTTTTAGGTGTCAGGGAAAATGTATGGAGTAAAAAATACATTAGGAATTTAGTGAAGTAAAAGTAAAAGTTGTTAAAAATATAAATAATAAAGTACCCCAATAAACAACTGAAGTAGTACTTTAAAGTATTTTTTTACTTAAGTACTTTTCACCACTGCAGGAGAGCTACTGGGTGTGCAGGCTTTTGTTCAAGCCCTGCTCTAACCACATTGTAGCCTAAACATCAGTTGCTCAACAGGACCTTGATAAGCAGACTTGGGTGTTTCAGGGATAGATCAAAAGTCAAGCCTGAACACCCAGAAGGTCTCCAGATGGAGGGTTGACCACGTGTTGACAACATGCGACCAAGAGTGCAGGTCTACTTTGTGGAGGTTAAGTGCCTTGATCAATGGCACAACGGCCTACAGGGGATCAGACACCGTGTCAAACACCGTGACATCAGCTCAGGGATTCGATACAGCAACCTTTTGGTTACTAACACAATGCTCTAACCACTGGGCTAGTTGCTAAGGGCTTGTAAGTAAGCATTTCACGGTAAGGTCTACCTACACCTGTTGTATTCAGCATTTCACTGTAAGGTCTACCTACACCTGTTGTATTCAGCATTTCACTGTAAGGTCTACTACACCTGTTGTATTCAGCATTTCACTGTGAGGTCTACCTACACCTGTTGTATTCAGCATTTCACTGTAAGGTCTACTACACCTGTTGTATTCAGCATTTCACTGTAAGGTCTACTACACCTGTTGTATTCATCATTTCACTGTAAGGTCTACCTACACCTGTTGTATTCAGCATTTCACTGTAAGGTCTACTACACCTGTTGTATTCATCATTTCACTGTAAGGTCTACCTACACCTGTTGTATTCAGCATTTCACTGTAAGGTCTACTACACCTGTTGTATTCAGCATTTCACTGTGAGGTCTACCTACACCTGTTGTATTCAGCATTTCACTGTAAGGTCTACTACACCTGTTGTATTCAGCATTTCACTGTAAGGTCTACTACACCTGTTGTATTCATCATTTCACTGTGAGGTCTACCTACACCTGTTGTATTCAGCATTTCACTGTAAGGTCTACTACACCTGTTGTATTCAGCATTTCACTGTGAGGTCTACCTACACCTGTTGTATTCAGCATTTCACTGTAAGGTCTACTACATCTGTTGTATTCAGCATTTCACTGTGAGGTCTACTACACCTCTTGTATTCAGCATTTCACTGTAAGGTCTACTACACCTGTTGTATTCAACATTTCACTGTAAGGTCTACTACACCTGTTGTATTCAGCATTTCACTGTAAGGTCTACCTACACCTGTTGTATTCAGCATTTCACTGTAAGGTCTACCTACACCTGTTGTATTCAGCATTTCACTGTAAGGTCTACCTACACCTGTTGTATTCAACATTTCACTGTAAGGTCTACTACACCTGTTGTATTCAGTATTTCACTGTAAGGTCTACTACACCTGTTGTATTCAGCATTTCACTGTAAGGTCTACTACACCTGTTGTATTCAGCATTTCACTGTGAGGTCTACTACACCTGTTGTATTCAGCATTTCACTGTACGGTCTACTACACCTGTTGTATTCAGCATTTCACTGTAAGGACTACCTACACCTGTTGTATTCAGCATTTCACTGTAAGGTCTACTACACCTGTTGTATTCAACATTTCACTGTAAGGTCTACTACACCTGTTGTATTCAGCATTTCACTGTAAGGTCTGTTGTATTCAGCATTTCACTGTAAGGTCTACCTACACCTGTTGTATTCAGCATTTCACTGTAAGGTCTACTACACCTGTTGTATTCAACATTTCACTGTAAGGTCTACTACACCTGTTGTATTCAGCATTTCACTGTAAGGTCTACCTACACCTGTTGTATTCATCATTTCACTGTAAGGTCTACCTACACCTGTTGTATTCAGCATTTCACTGTAAGGTATACTACACCTGTTGTATTCAGCATTTCACTGTAAGGTCTACCTACACCTGTTGTATTCAGCATTTCACTGTAAGGTCTACTACACCTGTTCTATTCAGCATTTCACTGTAAGGTCTACCTACACCTGTTGTATTCAGCATTTCACTGTAAGGTCTACTACACCTGTTGTATTCAGCATTTCACTGTAAGGTCTACCTACACCTGTTGTATTCAGCATTTCACTGTAAGGTCTACTACACCTGTTGTATTCAACATTTCACTGTAAGGTCTACTACACCTGTTGTATTCAGCATTTCACTGTAAGGTCTACCTACACCTGTTGTATTCATCATTTCACTGTAAGGTCTACCTACACCTGTTGTATTCAGCATTTCACTGTAAGGTCTACTACACCTGTTGTATTCAGCATTTCACTGTAAGGTCTACCTACACCTGTTGTATTCAGCATTTCACTGTAAGGTCTACTACACCTGTTGTATTCAGCATTTCACTGTAAGGTCTACTACACCTGTTGTATTCAGCATTTCACTGTAAGGTCTACTACACCTGTTGTATTCAGTATTTCACTGTACGGTCTACTACACCTGTTGTATTCAGCATTCCACTGTAAGGTCTACTACACCTGTTGTATTCAGTATTTCACTGTACGGTCTACTACACCTGTTGTATTCAGTATTTCACTGTAAGGTCTACCTACACCTGTTGTATTCATCATTTCACTGTAAGGTCTACTACACCTGTTGTATTCAGCATTTCACTGTGAGGTCTACTACACCTGTTGTATTCAGTATTTCACGGTAAGGTCTACTACACCTGTTGTATTCAGTATTTCACGGTAAGGTCTACTACACCTGTTGTATTCAGCATTTCACTGTGAGGTCTACTACACCTGTTGTATTCAGCATTTCACTGTCAGGTCTACTACACCTGTTGTATTCAGCATTTCACTGTAAGGTCTACTACACCTGTTGTATTCAGCATTTCACTGTAAGGACTACCTACACCTGTTGTATTCAGCATTTCACTGTAAGGACTACCTACACCTGTTGTATTCAGCATTTCACTGTAAGGACTACCTACACCTGTTGTATTCAGCATTTCACTGTGAGGTCTACAACACCTGTTGTATTCAGCATTTCACTGTAAGGACTACCTACACCTGTTGTATTCAGCATTTCACTGTAAGGACTACCTACACCTGTTGTATTCAGCATTTCACTGTAAGGACTACCTACACCTGTTGTATTCAGCATTTCACTGTAAGGACTACCTACACCTGTTGTATTCAGCATGTCACTGTAAGGACTACCTACACCTGTTGTATTCAGCATTTCACTGTAAGGTCTGTTGTATTCAGCATTTCACTGTAAGGTCTGTTGTATTCAGCATTTCACTGTAAGGTCTACTACACCTGTTGTATTCAGCATTTCACTGTAAGGTCTACCTACACCTGTTGTATTCAGCATTTCACTGTAAGGTCTGTTGTATTCAGCATTTCACTGTAAGGTCTACCTACACCTGTTGTATTCGGAGCAAATACATTTTTATTTGATTTACTTAACAGATCCATGGCTAGATAGATAGAACATCTTTGTCTTTGAGGCCAAAGCTCTCAGTAAATTGCAAGTCGAGGGTTCCCCTAAAATTCAAAGCTGGCTAGAGCTCCAGGAATCATGTCTGGGTAGGACTATGAATGTAGATATTATCTGCTCCCCAAATGGCACCCTATTGCCAATATAGTGCTTAACTTGACCAGGGCCCTCTTTTCAAAAGTAGTGCACTATATAGGGAATATGGAGCCATTTGGGATATATCCCATATGACTCTGACACACCCCGCCAACACAATAAGACTGTGTTCATTTCCCATTGGTGAATGTAGGATAATTACATATGCATTGTGTTTGATGGAGGTTATGGTTACATCACCTTGTCAAGAAGAGGTTACTTTAGGTCATAATGGCACTAGGGCGGTTCACCTGGTAAAATCACCCGCACAACAGCTTACGTCGTCTGATTCAACACAACCAATCAGCAGCAGTTCTTCAACATGTGTTCCCCTCTGACCAATCCTACGACATGCCTGCAAAGTGAGTGAAAACCTTAGCAAGACATCACGTCTGAAGTAAATGAAAAAAAAGAATCCAACCTATAAATTACAGTCATTCCTATATGAGCTCATTGGGACGTCCCTACCCTAAACCCGAACCTTACCTATAATTTACATTCCCCTTAGATGATAGTGGCACAGATGGAACAATGAGCCAGATCTTTCACTGGCTGTATAAATGTGAAGAAACCGGTTGGCGTTTCCACTCACTACCTAATATGGTGATAAGAGGAACCCCAATAGCCGGCTGTGGGAGAAGATGGAGCCAGATGGATTTTGGCCTACAATCTGCAAAATTTTCTCATCGATGAAACATTTGATCTCCATACGGTTTTCTGTTTCCAAAACTAGAGTCTGTAACAAACATAGTAGATGTTTTGTAGATTTTACGCTTTGCCAAATGTTTAAAAAAAATGCGTTGTTTAGGAGTGCAAGAGCGAATTTGGTTATTGTACACGTACTCTTCAGAGTAGGCGTTCCCTTAACAGAAATATGCAAATAAACTCTAGAACACGCCAATAGGATCTCACTAGCTCGTGCTTGGCTCTGCCCACCTCCTTCCTTGTTCTGCCCACTATGATTCATTTGCTCTCATTGGAAAGGACAGGCTCTGGTATATCTTGGGTTAGTTATAGAAATCTTTGATAGTGGGGTGACGTGTTCCCACCTTAAAACCTCCAGCTTTGTTGTATGGCTATAGCTGAGTTTTGGCGCCACTTACCTGTCAAGACACAACATGACAAGGCAGAACATTCGTAGTATCACGGTCTCGTAATTGGGTGATTCTGCAACTACGGGCATTTCCATGTCAGGTCAATTTTGGGGATTTTATATATAAAAAAAAGAAGAATATATATATTATATTTTAAGTTGACACTACAAGCGGTTCCATACTAGTTGGTTCCATGCTGTTGGTCCGCTCCATACTCACCACTCAGTTCAGCCTGACCTGCTGTTATTAAGTCTCTCGCGCCATTCATTCATTCATTCGCCTTCTCTCCTGTAGACCCACATGTACATCAGCCTACTCTGCGGAGGAATCAACCTTACACAATCATAAATCCCTTGATACACTTTCTGCACTAAACATGGACACTTCCTTATTTATACAAGTCTGAATTATTATTTTATTTCAAAACAAAAATATATACAGCAAAGGATGGCAAAGTAAGCATCAATGGATTGGATAAATATTTATGTGCATCAAATAATGAGCACTGGGTGAGGTGCTTCAATGCCTTCTGTTGCCACATGATGTTCTCTGTTTGCTCTCTCTGGCCAACCTGTTTAACTGACTGACATCTCTTCAACCAACCTATAGTACAGAACTAAACCAATACACAACAGGGTGTAACATAGCACATCAGATAGTCAATTACATGACCAAAAGTATGTGGACACCCGCTTGTTGAACATCTCATTCCAAAATAATGGGCATTAATATGGAGTTGGTCCCTCCTTTGCTGCTATAACAGCCTCCACTCTTCTGGGAAGGCTTATCCACTAGATGTTGGAATATCAATACGGGGACATGCTTCCATTCAGCCACAAAAGCATTAGTGAGGTCGGGTACTGATGTTGGGCGATTAGGCCTGGCTCCCAGTCGGCGTTCCAATTTTTCTCAAAGGTGTTTGATGGAGTTGAGGTCAGGGCTCTGTGCAGGCCAGTGAAGTTCTTCCACACCGATCTCAACAAACCCTTTCTGTATGGACCTCGCTTTGTGCACGGGGGCATTGTTATCATGCTGAAACAGGAAAGGGCCTTCCCCAAACTGCTGCCACAAAGTTGGAAGCACATAATTGTCTAGAATGCATGCTGTAGCATTAAGATTTCCCTTCACTGGAACTAAGGGGCCTATCCCGAACCATGAAAAACAGCCCCAGACCATTATACCTCCTACACCAAACTTCACAGTTGGCACTATGCAGTAGGACAGGTAGCGTTCTCCTGGCATCCGCCAAACTCAGATGCGTTCGTCGGACTGCCAGATGGTGAAGCGGGATTCATCACTCTAGAGAACGCCTTTACACTGCTCCAGCTCTCAAACATTTGATTTAGCACATTAGATCGACTAATATTAAGTACATACGTAATCATAGGCCACTCCCAATGAGAACAAAACACTAGAATGGATCAGCTCTGGTGTGATCATTTTTTGTGCACAAACCCCCTCCTGAAAATGAACAAGGTGACGTGGGAAGGTCGTTTCTATGGCTACGCACAATTAGAAACTAAATATAGGATGCAACAGGTCAAATAAGAAATATCTAATTCCTTAGTAAAACAGGGGTAATTGCTAATTCCTTAAACACAGGAAATTATTATTTCATGATTTAAAAAAAAAATGGGGAAATACTAATTAATTATTAAAACAGGGAAATCGTCAACGACAAAAAAAAAATAGGGGGAGTGTAGCTTACGCACCACTTACAATTCACAAAGATATTTCAAGATATTTATTCATGGGTTTCTTTGCCATAATTCATATTTCAGTCGATAACCGCCACGTTCTTCAATCAGCATGAAATGTCGAGTGTAACCACGCCAAAGCTGTTTACACTGGTGTGCTCATTACAGTTTATACACAACAGAAGCCAGCACACTATAAACAGGGGGCAAAGCCAACAACCAGGACACACACAGTTCTCATACAGTATCTCAATCACACAAGCTAGCTGACAGCAGTGGGCCGCTCTATAGTGACTAACGGGGACTGACTATAAAAAACATCCAGCAACTCCACAAGAATCATCAAATTACATTCTGTTGTTGCATAGCTCTGGACCAGGGCGTAATGTGCAGGCTCTGACACAGCTCTGAGTCAACAAGCTGCACGTAACACCCTGGATCAGAGCTAGTCGTTGCAGTGCTTTGGCCTGAAAAACGGAACAAAGTAAGAGATGGCACACTGGTCTGTAGAGCACACTGGTCTGTAGAGCACACTGGTCTGTAGAGCACACTGGTCTGTAGAGCACACTGGGCTGTAGAGCACACTGGGCTGTAGAGCACACTGGGCTGTCAGTGAAAAGTAAAAATTTCAGCGCTGTGGTACAGTATGCATTACAAAAGTGTATATAACTCATTCACTCTTCCTAACTATTGTAAAAATCAGCTGGACGTTGTGTGGTTTGTTAAGGAAAGATGAGGTAGGAAGGTGGACGAAAACAACCTCGCTCTCCAAAGTCTTCCCTTAGTTGGATGTGTTACCATGTTTAGAACTACTGACAGCCAGAGAATCCAAGCCCACATTGTTCAGTCACATTTGCGTATCTTTCTCCACTCTCAAACATATGACATTAAAATCCTCAGCGATCTACAATCCTCCCACATCAGTAAACCCCCACCTCTTTAATATTTAACATCAGGTATCTTCCCATCGAAAAGCTAAAAGGACTCAACTTCTTTAGTACTATTGGGTGTTTTGCTGTTGATAACCACCCCAGTGACTCGTCTTCTCAGGAGAGAAGAACACCTCTCGTCATCAGCCAAGTCTGAAACCTTTTCAATGAGTCGGCTTTAGTCAAGCGAAAACCACACATCTGCAATCATGTTCTTTATCAAAGCACATTTCAACAGCTGAAAAATAAATACATATCTAATCTATAACATTGTGATCCATCCATATGATAACACTGAAGGCTGTTTTTATCTTGGTGTGTTTTGAGTGTTCCAAATGGCACTCTACTCCCTATATAGAGCACTACTTTTGACAAGAGCCCTCGGGGGCCCTCATAGACCCCTCGGGGCCCTCATAAATCATAGGGCCCACGGGGCCCGTAAAGAGCCCATAGGGTCTGGTCAAAAGTAGAGCATTATAGGAAATAAGGTTTATTCTAGAAGCCTGCCTTGGTGTGGGATCAGTGGTCAGACGCCCAGCTTGTTGGCGATGGTCATGACCACTTTGAGGATGGGCATGAAGGCTTGGATCTCGCTGAAGTTGCTGCTGGTGACCACAGCAGTGTGGACCTCCAGGCCACGCTGGTAGTTCTGGCCCGCCACGCAGCGGCTGATCTCATGTAAACCCCCCAGGATGTTGTTAGACAGCTACAGGATGAGGGGAGAATTTAAAGTTACTATAGGCATGTACAGATTTCCTTTGGGTCTGTTATGTAGTGGACTAACTTGACTGGGTCTGATATGTAGTGGAGTAACATGACTGGGTCTGTTATGGAGTGGACTAACATGACTGGGTCTGTTATGGAGTGGAGCACCATGACTGGGTCTGTTATGGAGTGGACTAACATGACTGGGTCTGTTATGGAGTGGAGCACCATGACTGGGTCTGTTATGGAGTGGAGCACCATGACTGGGTCTGTTATGGAGTGGAGCACCATGACTGGGTCTGTTATGGAGTGGAGCACCATGACTGGGTCTGTTATGGAGTGGAGCACCATGACTGGGTATGTTATGGAGTGGAGCACCATGACTGAGTCTGTTATGGAGTGGAGCACCATGACTGGGTCTGTTATGGAGTGGAGCACCATGACTGGGTCTGTTATGGAGTGGAGCACCATGACTGGGTCTGTTATGGAGTGGAGCACCATGACTGGGTCTGTTATGGAGTGGAGCACCATGACTGGGTCTGTTATGGAGTGGAGCACCATGACTGGGTCTGTTATGGAGTGGAGCACCATGACTGGGTCTGTTATGTAGTGGACTAACTTGACTGGGTCTGTTATGTAGTGGAGCACCATGACTGGGTCTGTTATGTAGTGGACTAACTTGACTGAGTCTGTTATGTAGTGGACTAACTTGACTGGGTCTGTTATGGAGTGGAGCACCATGACTGGGTCTGTTATGGAGTGGAGCACCATGACTGGGTCTGTTATGTAGTGGAGCACCATGACTGGGTCTGTTATGGAGTGGACTAACATGACTGGGTCTGTTATGGAGTGGACTAACATGACTGGATCTGTAATGTAGTGGAGCACCATGACTGGGTCTGTTATGGAGTGGAGCACCATGACTGGGTCTGTTATGGAGTGGAGCACCATGACTGGGTCTGTTATGGAGTGGAGCACCATGACTGGGTCTGTTATGGAGTGGAGCACCATGACTGGGTCTGTTATGGAGTGGAGCACCATGACTGGGTCTGTTATGGAGTGGAGCACCATGACTGGGTCTGTTATGGAGTGGAGCACCATGACTGGGTCTGTTATGGAGTGGAGCACCATGACTGGGTCTGTTATGGAGTGGAGCACCATGACTGGGTCTGTTATGTAGTGGAGCACCATGACTGGGTCTGTTATGGAGTGGAGCAACATGACTGGGTCTGTTATGGAGTGGAGCACCATGACTGGGTCTGTTATGGAGTGGAGCACCATGACTGGGTCTGTTATGGAGTGGAGCACCATGACTGGGTCTGTTATGTAGTGGAGCACCATGACTGGGTCTGTTATGGAGTGGACTAACATGACTGGGTCTGTTATGGAGTGGAGCACCATGACTGGGTCTGTTATGGAGTGGAGCACCATGACTGGGTCTGTTATGGAGTGGACTAACATGACTGGGTCTGTTATGGAGTGGACTAACATGACTGGATCTGATATGTAGTGGACTAACATGACTGGGTCTGTTATGGAGTGGAGCACCATGACTGGGTCTGTTATGGAGTGGAGCACCACGACTGGGTCTGTTATGGAGTGGACTAACATGACTGGGTCTGTTATGGAGTGGAGCAACATGACTGGGTCTGTTATGGAGTGGAGCACCATGACTGGGTCTGTTATGGAGTGGAGCACCATGACTGGGTCTGATATGGAGTGGAGCACCATGACTGGGTCTGTTATGGAGTGGACTAACTTGACTGGGTCTGTTATGTAGTGGACTAACTTGACTGGGTCTGATATGTAGTGGAGCACCATGACTGGGTCTGATATGGAGTGGAGCACCATGACTGGGTCTGTTATGTAGTGGACTAACTTGACTGGGTCTGATATGTAGTGGAGCACCATGACTGGGTCTGATATGTAGTGGAGTAACATGACTGGGTCTGATATGTAGTGGAGCACCATGACTGGGTCTGTTATGGAGTGGAGCACCATGACTGGATCTGATATGTAGTGGACTAACTTGACTGGGTCTGATATGTAGTGGAGCACCATGACTGGGTCTGTTATGTAGTGGAGCACCATGACTGGGTCTGTTATGTAGTGGAGCACCATGACTGGGTCTGTTATGTAGTGGAGCACCATGACTGGGTCTGTTATGTAGTGGAGCACCATGACTGGGTCTGTTATGTAGTGGAGCACCATGACTGGGTCTGTTATGTAGTGGAGCACCATGACTGGGTCTGTTATGTAGTGGAGCACCATGACTGGGTCTGTTATGGAGTGGAGCACCATGACTGGGTCTGTTATGGAGTGGAGCACCATGACTGGGTCTGTTATGGAGTGGAGCACCATGACTGGGTCTGTTATGGAGTGGAGCACCATGACTGGGTCTGTTATGGAGTGGAGCACCATGACTGGGTCTGTTATGGAGTGGAGCACCATGACTGGGTCTGTTATGTAGTGGAGCACCATGACTGGGTCTGTTATGGAGTGGACTAACATGACTGGGTCTGTTATGGAGTGGAGCACTATGACTGGGTCTGTTATGGAGTGGAGCACCATGACTGGGTCTGTTATGGAGTGGACTAACATGACTGGGTCTGTTATGGAGTGGAGCACCATGACTGGATCTGATATGTAGTGGACTAACATGACTGGGTCTGTTATGGAGTGGAGCACCATGACTGGGTCTGTTATGGAGTGGAGCAACATGACTGGGTCTGTTATGGAGTGGAGCACCATGACTGGGTCTGTTATGGAGTGGAGCACCATGACTGGGTCTGATATGGAGTGGAGCACCATGACTGGGTCTGATATGGAGTGGAGCACCATGACTGGGTCTGTTATGGAGTGGAGCACCATGACTGGATCTGATATGTAGTGGACTAACTTGACTGGGTCTGATATGTAGTGGAGCACCATGACTGGGTCTGTTATGTAGTGGAGCACCATGACTGGGTCTGTTATGTAGTGGAGCACCATGACTGGGTCTGTTATGTAGTGGAGCACCATGACTGGGTCTGTTATGGAGTGGAGCACCATGACTGGGTCTGTTATGGAGTGGAGCACCATGACTGGGTCTGTTATGTAGTGGAGCACCATGACTGGGTCTGTTATGTAGTGGACTAACTTGACTGGGTCTGTTATGTAGTGGAGCACCATGACTGGGTCTGTTATGTAGTGGAGCACCATGACTGGGTCTGTTATGTAGTGGACTAACTTGACTGGGTCTGTTATGTAGTGGACTAACTTGACTGGGTCTGTTATGGAGTGGACTAACTTGACTGGGTCTGTTATGTAGTGGACTAACTTGACTGGGTCTGTTATGTAGTGGAGCACCATGACTGGGTCTGTTATGTAGTGGACTAACTTGACTGGGTCTGTTATGGAGTGGAGCACCATGACTGGGTCTGTTATGTAGTGGACTAACTTGACTGGGTCTGTTATGTAGTGGAGCACCATGACTGGGTCTGTTATGTAGTGGAGCACCATGACTGGGTCTGTTATGTAGTGGACTAACTTGACTGGGTCTGATATGTAGTGGAGCACCATGACTGGGTCTGTTATGTAGTGGAGCACCATGACTGGGTCTGTTATGTAGTGGAGCACCATGACTGGGTCTGTTATGTAGT
This sequence comes from Oncorhynchus mykiss, assembly GCF_013265735.2. Lineage (NCBI taxonomy): Eukaryota > Metazoa > Chordata > Actinopteri > Salmoniformes > Salmonidae > Oncorhynchus > Oncorhynchus mykiss. Next base: position 89,839,896 of record NC_048565.1, on the reverse strand, counting down.
GGAGCACCATGACTGGGTCTGTTATGGAGTGGAGCACCATGACTGGGTCTGTTATGGAGTGGAGCACCATGACTGGGTCTGTTATGGAGTGGAGCACCATGACTGGGTCTGTTATGGAGTGGAGTACCATGACTGGGTCTGTTATGTAGTGGAGCACCATGACTGGGTCTGTTATGTAGTGGAGCACCATGACTGGGTCTATTATGTAGTGGAGCACCATGACTGGGTCTATTATGGAGTGGAGCACCATGACTGGGTCTGTTATGGAGTGGAGCACCATGACTGGGTCTGTTATGGAGTGGAGCACCGTGACTGGGTCTGTTATGGAGTGGAGCACCATGACTGGGTCTGTTATGGAGTGGAGCACCATGACTGGATTAAAATGAGAACTAACTGACATCATGGTACAGGAGTTGCGTTAATACAGAATTGTGTGATTTTCACACAGAAAAGAAAGAAGATAAAACGAATAAGAAATATCTTGCTGCGTTTTGTACAGCAAATCTAAAATGCTTCTTATTGTAATTTCTGCTCTGCATCAGACTAATTTTGTGCTTCAGTTGCACTTCTCCACTCGGATGAGACTTCAGGAACGGCATTCTATCAGCAGATAGCGCTCTGACTGATGTGTAGCTACTTTTCCGTGTAGCCAACTTTTCTCTGGTTAAATACAAGATTAACTTCAAGCAAAACATTGGGAAATGTAGCTGGCTACATTGTCTCTATGCTAAACAGAAATATGATGGCCATGCATCGTTTTTGCAAAAAAAAAAAAGACAGTGCTTTTTAATTGTAAACTCATTTACTTGTGTGGCTGCCAGCCAAATGGCGTTCCACTTCTGTTGTCATCTGATGAAAACGAAGCTATTTTCTGCCAGAATGTGTTGCACTAATGTATTTTCTGTGAAGGAAAACTATAGCTACATGTCCCTGATCACTCTATTGAAGCAAAAAATCTAAAAACAGCCGACTTTCAATATAAAAACACAGGTTTTAAAAAACACAGATTATTTTTTTTGAAGGTGTGTGTGTTTTTAAACAGCAGATTTGTGAACTCTAAGGCTGGGGCCCTGTGGTAGAGTATCTGCTCTGTGTTCTCACCGAATGCTCTCTCAGCTTGTCATACAGGTACCCAAGGCGTTTCGATGCATCGTCAAGTTTCCTCTTTGTTTGCTGAGGAAAATAAATAAATATATTGAATATTAGGACGTCAGACTCGAACAGCAGCACCTTCAGAATGGCTCTGTGTGTCTTATGCAGATAGACGGGTAGAAATTCTGTCTTTTGAATCACAAGAGCCGATACTACCGCCTTGTGTAAAGACTTACTGGGTCTTGTGCGGCTAGCTGGCAGCGTTGAACCAGGCTGTCGAAGGTCTGCTTGAGGACCATGTGCTCTGCAGGGATCTCTCTCTGCTCCACCCTCTCAGCCGGCAGCGCCTGGAGGAGCTGAAGGGACACACAGGGGTTAGAGATCTGCCTACCTATAAGTAACTGGTAGACTGACTTGAGGGGTTAGAGGTCAGCCTGCCTATAAGTAACTGGTAGCCTGACTTTAGGGGTTAGAGATCTGACTACCTATAAGTAACTGGTAGCCTGACTTTAGGGGTTAGAGATCTGACTACCTATAAGTAACTGGTAGCCTGACTTTAGGGGTTAGAGATCTGCCTACCTAGAAGTAACTGGTAGCCTGACTTTAGGGGTTAGAGATCTGCCTGCCTATAAGTAACTGGTAGCCTGACTTTAGGGGTTAGATATCTGCCTACCTATAAGTAACTGGTAGCCTGACTTTAGGGGTTAGAGGTCAGGCTGCCAGGCCTTTAATAAGAAAGTAAATGGTAGCCTGACTTTAGGGGTTAGAGATCTGCCTACCTATAAGTAAATGGTAGCCTGACTTTAGGGGTTAGAGGTCGGCCTACCTATAAGTAAATGGTAGCCTGACTTTAGGGGTTAGAGGTCGGCCTGGCAGGCCTTTAATTCGAAAGTAAATGGTACTGGGTTAGGTTGGCACTAGTCTCATGCTACCAGAAATCCCACTGTATTCTGGCTCCAGAACTGGGCATGGAGAAACACAGAAGAGACAAGGTTGTCACTGACCTGTACGCTGGGCTCCTGAGGGGCCCCTGGGGGGAACTGCTGCGTGCGGCTGGGGTCGTGGCCCTGCTGTCCTTGGGGCTGATGATGATGGCCCTCCATGGGGAAACCCCCCATAACAGGGGCGGTGATGGGAGCCGGAGGGGTGTAGTTGTCTGGGACAACCTGAGACGCGGACAGAACACAGATTCACACACTGGCAGGTTTATTATTACAGACATAAAAGCTTCACCTTATACTGGTTAACATACAGCTAAGATCTTACTGCATGTTTAAACACGTGAAAGTACTGAAATAGCAAAGACCCGTCTACAACATCTGGAGAACATGGATTCACTGAATACTGGTTTACATACAACTAAGATTGTAGCTATTAACATTTCCAAGATGGTCTACTGGTCCACATTTCTCCAGTCTGAGCTAGTCCATGTTATCAGAGAGGATGGGGAATCCGGTATGAAGGTCATTTATCCAGAGGAGATACCTTTTTCTTCCTAGAACCCCCTCGTACTGCTGGTGGGTCGTTCCAGCCATCTTGTCCTATAGATAGTGAAAGATGAATAGTCAGCCACAAGACACCTGACGCTTTTTAAGAATCCAGACAGCAGCCAAAGCCACTTGAGTAGCAACAAACAGGTAACTTCAACAGACAGCAGGCCACGGCCAGGTAGCAGGTCACTTCAACAGACAGCGGGCCACGGCCAGGTAGCAGGTCACTTCAACAGACAGCGGGCCACGGCCAGGTAGCAGGTCACTTCAGACAGCAGGCCACGGCCAGGTAGCAGGTCACTTCAGACAGCAGGCCACGGCCAGGTAGCAGGTCACTTCAGACAGCAGGCCACGGCCAGGCAGCAGGTCACTTCAGACAGCAGGCCAGGCAGCAGGTCACTTCAGACAGCAGGCCACGGCCAGGCAGCAGGTCACTTCAGACAGCAGGTCACTTCAGACAGCAGGCCGCGGCCAGGTAGCAGGTCACTTCAACAGACAGCAGGCCAGGCAGCAGGTCACTTCAGACAGCAGGCCACGGCCAGGCAGCAGGTCACTTCAGACAGCAGGCCACGGCCAGGCAGCATCACAGTGCAGTTAGATTGGACACACTGACTGACAATAATAACACATTGTTGTTGCATTATCTTCACTACTTGGCATAGCCTAATACTGTGGTAAATTTACATTTTTTAGTACTCAAATATCATAAACTTAAAACAGATATTTCGGTATTAAATTAGTAAATGTAAATCACCAACAACAGTGATTTAGCATGGATTATTTCACTACATCGTTACAATGTTTGTTATAAATCAAAGACCGGCTCAACGCGTTCCTGTAAAATCATGTGACGGCACAAGCAAACACCTTTCTACATGTCTGCATTAACACAGTCTTATCCCTCCAAACCTATCCCTGTCTGCATTAACACAGTCTTATCCCTCCAAACCTATCCCTGTCTGCATTAACACAGTCTTATCCCTCCATATCTAAACCTATCCCTGTCTGCATTAACACAGTCTTATCCCACCATATCTAAACCTAGCCCTGTCTGCATTAACACAGTCTTATCCCACCACATCTAAACCTAGCCCTGTCTGCATTAACAGTCTTATCGCACCATATCTAAACCTATCCCTGTCTGCATTAACACAGTCTTATCCCACCATATCTAAACCTAGCCCTGTCTTATCCCACCATATCTAAACCTAGCCCTGTCTGCATTAACAGTCTTATCCCTCCATATCTAAACCTAGCCCTGTCTGCATTAACACAGTCTTATCCCACCACATCTAAACCTAGCCCTGTCTGCATTAACAGTCTTATCCCACCATATCTAAACCTATCCCTGTCTGCATTAACACAGTCTTATCCCACCATATCTAAACCTAGCCCTGTCTTATCCCACCATATCTAAACCTAGCCCTGTCTGCATTAACACAGTCTTATCCCACCATATCTAAACCTAGCCCTGTCTGCATTAACACAGTCTTATCCCACCATATCTAAACCTAGCCCTGTCTTATCCCACCATATCTAAACCTAGCCCTGTCTGCATTAACAGTCTTATCCCACCATATCTAAACCTATCCCTGTCTGCATTAACACAGTCTTATCCCACCATATCTAAACCTAGCCCTGTCTTATCCCACCATATCTAAACGTAGCCCTATCTGCATTAACAGTCTTATCCCACCATATCTAAACCTAGCCCTGTCTGCATTAACACAGTCTTATCCCACCATATCTAAACCTAGCCCTGTCTTATCCCACCATATCTAAACCTAGCCCTGTCTTATCCCACCATATCTAAACCTAGCCCTGTCTGCATTAACACAGTCTTATCCCACCATATCTAAACCTAGCCCGGTCTTATCCCACCATATCTAAATCTAGCTCTGTCTTATCCCACCATATCTAAACCTAGCCCTGTCTGCATTAACACAGTCTTATCCCACCATATCTAAACCTAGCCCTGTCTTATCCCACCATATCTAAACCTAGCCCTGTCTTATCCCACCACATCCAAACCTATCCCTGTCACCTTCATCATCGTCAACAAGGGGAGTACTCAGCCAAGGGAAGTACCCTGAAAGTTAAACAAGGGGGACAGCTCAATCAGAAGCATTTATAAATTAACATTAACGTTATTCACGTCTCAAATCTCACTACACATGATTTAGTATCTATAAAAGAGACAAGTGTTAAAGAAGGAATGGTGGATTCTTGTTTAAGCATAAATTAATAAAGATATGATTAAAGATGACTATCACAACAGATAATCAGTGGTGTTACAGGCCTGTGTCCCAAATTACACCCCATTCCCTTTATAGTACGATCCCCGGTCAACCGGTAGGGCCCTACCGACCGTAACGATCCCCGGTCAACCGGTAGGGCCCTACCGACCGCAACGATCCCCGGTCAACAGTAGGGTCCTACTGACGGTATGAGCCCAGGTCAACAGTAGTGCACTATACCAGGCATAGGATGGCATTTGGGAAGCAACACATGAATTGCATCATGGTCAGTACCTGTAGGAGGAGGAGCAACCGACGGAGCAGAGAAGGACTTGACGGCCGGGGCTCCAGGACCTCCTTGTGGGTACCCAGGTCCCAGGGGTGGGTACGGACCAGAGGGGGGACCTGCAGGTGGGCCTTGGCTGTGAAGGTGAGACCCCCCTGGTGGGTACATGCCGACGGGGGCCCCAGGCTGCTGGTAGCTGAGTGGCATGGGGCCTGAAGGGAGCGAGGTGGGGGTGAAGCCTGACGGAGGTGGCCCTGGGCTGGGCATGGTGGGGAGGCCGCCAGGGGCAGAGAACGGAGGCAGGGGGTGTCCAGATAGGCTGGAGCCTGGCATAGCAGGTCCTGTAGGGAAGGCAGAGAGGCCGGGGCCACCTAGTCCTGCAGACATGGGCTGCTGTTGTGGCTGGAATGGCTGGAGTGGAGAGAACCCTGAACAGACAGGAGACAGACATGTTACATCAAGACCAGTCTGGAGTAGTGTCTGGCAGGTGACAGTACCTGGTTCAGCAGGGCACAGCTTGTATATTACGTTCAGATAGAAATATATAATGTAGAACAAACATGTTTCAATGTCACATACACAAGTACAATGAAATGCCTTTCTTACAAGCTTCAAACCCAACAATGCAGCAATCAATATCAAATGTAGCACTAAAAATAACAAGGTAGAACAAACACACAGGATAGAAAACCAACCAGATGAAGTCAGTAAGCATACTACACACACAGGGTCAGTTCCAGACATAACACCTGCTGAACACGGCCCTGGACGGAGGGCGAGTGCCTACCTGGGGCAGTGGCAGGATGTTGAGGGTAGGCTGGCCGTAGTCCTGTACGTGGCAGCCCACTCGGTGGAGGAGCAGGGGAGGAGGGTGGCAGACCGCCATACGAAGGAGGAGGCGGCCCTCTGGAGAGAGCAGCAGCTTGAGGAGTGAAGACTGTCGTCATAGGAGGCTGGCCACCCACTGACATCACAGGAGGAGGAGGCTGGCCACCCACTGACATCACAGGAAGAGGAGGCTGGTAGGGCCCCTGGAGAGGAACATAATTTACACACAGCCGGCGTCCCAAACGGCACCCTTATTCCCTTTATAGTGAACTACTTCAACAGTAGACTGGAACGCAGCCACAGAAACACACACGAGAGAATAACACTTTACCAAGCTGATGTTCCACGACATGAACGCTAGCAACTGCTATGATATCTTCAAGTGGAGATTAGATTCATCAATGTATAAATCAATGGAAATACATCTGTTTACTTTGGGTTTTAGAATTCTCAATCATTTTTACGTGTGTTTATTGTTGCATACCGGTGTCTGTGTTGGTGGTTGTGCTTGGACGGGGACAGCAGGGGCCTGAGCAGGGGCAGGGTCGCCCCCAGTCACCCTGACTCTGTTGTAAGGGCACGGTGGGGGCTGTTGCCCCCCTGCAGCTCCTCCCTCTCCCTGGGCGTGGAACAGCCGGTCTCTCATCATCATGATGCAAGCCTGCAGGAGGACAAACACCACAGAACAACAACACAGTTATAATAGTACTGGAAATATTTCCAACAGTTTGATGCTTCAGCCTGCAGGAGGACAAACACCACAACACAGTTATAATAGTACTGGAAATATTTCAAACAGTTTGATGCTTCAGCCTGCAGGAGGACAAACACCACAACACAGTTATAATAGTACTGGAAATATTTCCAACAGTTTGATGCTTCAGCCTGCAGGAGGACAAACACCACAACACAGTTATAATAGTACTGGAAATATTTCAAACAGTTTGATGCTTCAGCCTGCAGGAGGACAAACACCACAACACAGTTATAATAGTACTGGAAATATTTCCAACAGTTTGATGCTTCAGCCTGCAGGAGGACAAACACCACAACACAGTTATAATAGTACTGGAAATATTTCCAACAGTTTGATGCTTCAGCCTGCAGGAGGACAAACACCACAACACAGTTATAATAGTACTGGAAATATTTCCAACAGTTTGATGCTTCAGCCTGCAGGAGGACAAACACCACAACACAGTTATAATAGTACTGGAAATATTTCCAACAGTTTGATGCTTCAGCCTGCAGGAGGACAAACACCACAACACAGTTATAATAGTACTGGACATATTTCCAACAGTTTGATGAGTCAGTCTGCCCGAGGGGGTAAACTATAAACCAGGGAGTTAGCAGGCTAACTTACCCATTTCAAGCTTCTCAAATAATAATAATAATAATAATAATAATAATACATAATATTTAGGCATGGTTTTATTGACTCAACAGCCAAGAACACATGGATGTTTAGCTTTGTTAATGAACCAGAAAATGTGTAGTAATTTCTGGTTGTTGATCAAAGTAAGCTGACTAACTCATTGATCCTGCTCTGCAGTACAGCCCTCTGGAGTAACAGATGGTAGGAAAAACCCTTTCTGGACGACAACAGCATTAGTTCTCTTTCACCAGGCAAGATCAACGAAGCACAACTTACATATTAAAATGCAGGTCTGAACACGATCCAGGAGAGAGAAAACACAGTGTCTTTGAAGCACGAGGACACGTTTAAAACACTTCCTGGTTGATAAGGTATCTTGAAGAGGAGTGGGAGGTTGTGTTTACCTGGTCTGAGGTGTCTGGCAGGTAGGACAGGGCTGTAGCCAGGCTGCCTTGTGAAGCTAGGAGACCAGCGTAGTGAGTCAGCTTGTCAGCCAGGACAGGACTCTGTACAGCCACCTCGCTGTTCCTCAGACGCTCCACAGACTTACGCAGAACCATCATCTTCTCTACCAAGTCCTGGCGGTCAATCACACAGACGACATAATGTTACCACCTGGTTACTGCCACGTCAATACAGATGGTATCTGTGGCCAGTTATCACATCATCATAACGCTTGGGTTCACTTGGTAAAGTGACTTCCATGGTTAAATTAAGGATAAATATATAGATAGATATATAAAAAAATGATTTCTTACCTCTAAAACCAGGGGAGATGAGCAGTCCCTCTGCAGGGCCCAGCATTCCACTAGTTTCTCAATGTTCCCAGAGCAAATGTAACAGAGACATGCCTGCAGACAGCGTTTCTCTGTCCTCTCCCCCTCCAGACGCGACCCCAGGGTCTCTACAGTACCAGGAGAGGGCGGGAGAGCAAGGAAGAGTGGGAGAGAGAGGAGGAGAGGTTAGATGTAACAGAGGTCAGTTATAGTCCAACCAGGAGAAAGGGAGGGAGGGGTTAGATAGGACTATAACTGACCTCTGTTACATCTTCTACCAGGGGAAAGGGAGGGAGGGGTTAGGAACAAGAAGCTGAAGAGACCATCAGGTACAATCAGGTCTCTCTTCTGAAATAGATTTCTAGTGACTTGCAGAAATAAGTGCTGAACTCAAGGTAAAAACAAGCCTGGGTTTACTGATGCCTTTGTTACGATCCTCAACATCTTGTTCTTACCACACAGATGAGCAAACTCTTTGGGGTGAGCGTAGGTTAGGAGTGCAGCGAGAGCCTCCTTCCAGTTATCCAAGGCACAGCTCTGCACGATGTCTCCCCAGTTCTGGGTCACCACGGATGAGATCAGCTGAGGACGGTCGACAGTAAACTTAACCATGTTGTATGTATTCATGTTGACTCAGTAAAATCAGATTATTTTGCCCTGTTGATATAAAATAACTATATTCTGAACTAAACTAACTTTACTAGCTAGTAATCAAGTCATACAAATATGATATAAATCAAATAGCCGCGAGGGTAAGTCCCAAATGTCCCCCGTCTTACCATAGATGCTGTTCCTCTGCTCGTCCAGGTATGTCCCCTGTCTTACCATAGAGATGCTGTTCCTCTGCTCGTCCAGGTATGTCCCCCCCTGTCTTACCATAGAGATGCTGTTCCTCTGCTTCTCCAGGTATGTCCCCTGTCTTACCATAGAGATGCTGTTCCTCTGCTCGTCCAGGTATGTCCCCCCCCGTCTTACCATAGAGATGCTGTTCCTCTGCTTCTCCAGGTATGTCTGCTGGGTCTTCTGCAGTAGCTCCTGTCCTCCACTGATCGCCAGTAGGATGGCCTCAGCGTAGCGCCCCTCGTTCAGACACAGGTCCACCGCTCCCTCAAAGTTTCCCACCAGCAGAGCCTGGCTGATCAGACCATCTGCATCTAATACAACAGGAGCATAAAGCAACTGAATGAGATACGGGAGAGTTACAGTCATACACAGGGCCAGTTACCAGGACAACAGATTCATATTAAGACAAAAAAAAAAGGTTTTACGTTGAACATTCTATTTGTTATGTGTCCGGGAAACCAGTCCGTACTGTTTAGATTTCACAGGAAGAGAGAGCTGAAGTCACGTCCTACTGCTGGGATACTGAACGGAAGACGAGCAGTACCTGCTGAGACAGGGATCGGGAAGCTGATCTTCTTCTCCTTGTCTTGTGGTTGTGGTGGGATCTGACTGAAAAAGTCAGAGGGCGAGGATGAACCCGGAGTCTTGGTGCAGTCAACCTCATCCCCGGATTCTTCTGACCTCTGGAAACGAAACGAGGACAACGTACTTTTACGGAAGGTTGGCGGTGATAATATAAAAACGTGACAGGATTCATGTTGTTATGAACAGAGACCACATATTGCTTCTGAAACTCGTCACTGCCCTCTAGTGGACGGTGGAAGAACTGCAGTCTAGACGAGCAGTAGGACTACTATAAAAGAGAAATGAGCTATGAAGAGGTTTGTTCCTGGACTGACCTGAGTAGAGAGAAGCTGTATCTTCTCAGCCAGATCGTTGGCATCCACTCCGTGTCCGTTAGGCTGCAGGTTCTTCCCCAAACAGGTGGATATCTTTCTCTCTAAATCCTCTTTGCTGAAACCCAAAAGTCTCAGGAATTTGACCCGGGCTTCATCTTCAAAGTTGACCTGCAAACATCAGGAGGTGGACGACATTAGAAACCTACACAACCCTTACAGAACTTGTGTTCATCATATGTTGGTCTTGGCCTTTCTATCCAAATACATTGTACAGAGAAGCCTACTGTTCATGGAAATGCGTCCTCTCCATAGGTGTTCTGTGAGTCCCACTACTGTCCAGTCGGAAGGACAGACAGGGACACTGATAACTGGACTTTTTAAAAACATTTTGGCAATGAAGCAACTTTTCTACTTAACGAGGGTCAGATGAATTCATGGGTACTATTTTAGCATGCTAACAGTTCCAGGAGACTTCCAGTCATTGTGCTAACGCCAGTTAGCAATGGCTCCCGAAACTACCTTCAAAACTGCATGCAGAGGCAAAAAATGGTATCCATGAGATCATATGACCCTGGGTGAGGAGAAAAAGGGATTAAATGACAAAAATGTCACACCGTCTCTATAATGTTACATTGTTTGACCCTGGGGTATGTAGAAAAGTTGCTTAATCGCCAAAATCGTCCATTATTCCTTTAAAAAATGAACCTTTCGTGCCACTGTGCAGTGTCATAACACCTACCAGGAGAAACCTCCATATATCCTGTTCAGAGTCTGTGGGGGCCTTGTGGATCTTGGCCTGGCAGTAGTCTGACAAGGATCCAGATTGCAGAGCAGCCTGCAGCTCTCTGGAACGTTGGAGGAGCTCTGTTTCCGTGGTGACCTGGCTCACAAACACCTGCCTGGGGACAGGGACGGGCTGTGGGCTCTGGACTGGAGCCTTAGGACTCTCAAAGGTGATCAGCTTCCCACCAAACTACAAGGAGAAGAGGATGGGGGGGGGGGTACTATTACTATGATGCAGTTATAATACATTGTAAGACTTGTCATAAGCACGTACTGTCCCTTTAAGAGTAGAGCGTGACCAAAGAGTAGCACTTTACGTCATTCCTAAGAATAGACTTTAACCGTGTGTTTCCACCATAATCCACGGGTTGTCATGCCTAAGAATAGACTTCAACCGTGTGTTTCCACCATAATCCACGGGTTGTCATGCCTAAGAATAGACTTTAACCATGTGTTTCCCCATAATCCACAGGTTGTCATTCCTAAGAATAGACTTTAACCGTGTGTTTCCACCATAATCCACAGATTGTCATGCCTAAGAATAGACTTTAACCGTGTGTTTCCACCATAATCCACGGGTTGTCATGCCTAAGAATAGACTTCAACCGTGTGTTTCCACCATAATCCACGGGTTGTCATGCCTAAGAATAGACTTTAACCATGTGTTTCCCCATAATCCACAGGTTGTCATTCCTAAGAATAGACTTTAACCGTGTGTTTCCACCATAATCCATGGGTTGTCATGCCTAAGAATAGACTTTAACCGTGTGTCCCCACCATAATCCACGGGTTGTCATGCCTAAGAATAGACTTTAACCGTGTGTTTCCACCATAATCCACGGGTTGTCATGCCTAAGAATAGACTTTAACCGTGTGTTTCCACCATAATCCACCGGTTGTCATGCCTAAGAATAGACTTTAACCGTGTGTTTCCACCATAATCCACGGGTTGTCATGCCTAAGAATAGACTTTAACCGTGTGTTTCCACCATAATCCGCAGGTTGTCATGCCTAAGAATAGACTTTAACCGTGTGTTTCCACCATAATCCGCAGGTTGTCATGCCTAAAAATAGACTTTAACCGTGTGTCCCCACCATAATCCACGGGTTGTCATGCCTAAGAAAATAGACTTTAACCGTGTGTCCCCACCATAATCCACGGGTTGTCATGCCTAAGAAAATAGACTTTAACCGTGTGTCCACACCATAATCCACGGGTTGTCATGCCTAAGAATAGACTTTAACCGTGTGTTTCCACCATAATCCGCAGGTTGTCATGCCTAAGAATAGACTTTAACCGTGTGTTTCCACCATAATCCACAGGTTGTCATGCTTAAGAATAGACTTTAACCGTGTGTTTCCACCATAATCCGCAGGTTGTCATGCCTAAGAATAGACTTTAACCGTGTGTTTCCACCATAATCCGCAGGTTGTCATGCCTAAGAATAGACTTTAACCGTGTGTTTCCACCATAATCCACAGGTTGTCATGCCTAAGAATAGACTTTAACCGTGTGTTTCCACCATAATCCACAGGTTGTCATGCCTAAGAATAGACTTTAACCATGTGTTTCCACCATAATACACGGGTTGTCATGCCTAAGAATAGACTTTAACCGTGTGTCCCCACCATAATCCACGGGTTGTCATGCCTTACTGCTTAAACATATTGGGGTTCCTCACAATAGGCATTCACTGATGTTATTTACCTTCTGAAATACAAAAAATGTATATATATATATATATTTTTTTTTTAAAGGTCAAATCCATTGCACTTACAGCGAATGAGGCTCCTACGGGCCTACGAACCCACTTGGGGGGCTTCTTCAGCGGAGCGACGAGGGTGGTCTGAGGGGTGGGTTGGGGAACTTGCAGAGGGGGCAGCACCTGGCCTGTCCCAAACGGATCCATGGTGTCAAAGGACGAGGAGATCTGTGGGAAAGCACCACACAAAGACTGCATTCCAATCTAAATATTATATAAAGGAAAGATAAATGAGCAGAGGTCTTTAAATTATTATTATATTTTTACCTTTATTTAACTTGGCAAGTCAGTTAAGAACAAATTCTTATTTTCAATGACGGCCTAGGAACAGTGGGTTAACTGCCTTGTTCAGGGGCAGAACGACACATTTGTACATTGTCAGCTCGGGGGTTTGAACTTGCAACCTTTCAGTTACTAGTCCAACTCTCTAACCACTAGGATACGCTTCCGCCCAAATGAGGTCTACAACCATACCAGGCTAGACACCTGACTACGGCAAAATGTTACTACAATCATATCTATTCCATAAATAGTAAACCACTTTTGTCCCCTGGTCAGAAGTAGTGCACTACATAGGAAACAGGGAGCCTTTGACGTTTTAGCATTTAGCAGACATTCTTATCCAGAACGATTCCCAGCGGCAACACTGGATTGTGGGCGGTTTCCTTTAGACAGTAAACAGACATGGGTCACAGATGGAGGCTCTCTACCTGATCAGCCCTGCTCTGCTGCTGGGCCTCCAGGCTTCCTCCCATCACGCTGTAAACACTGATCCAGCCGTCAAACGAGGCGGCCGACAGCAGCGCTGGGTTCCTGGGACACCACTGGATGTCAAAGCACCACTGATTGGTCGTTGGTAACTCATAGATCACCTAGAGAGACGGGAGAGAGAGAGAGATTGGATCACCACGACATTGTAGAAACAGATCACCTAGACAACAGAGGCATCTGAAGAAGCCCTGGGCAGGGAAAGATGGCGAGGGCCTTGTGACGGGAGAGAGAGAGAGATTGGATCACCATGACATTGTAGAAACAGATCACCTAGACAACAGAGGCATCTGAAGAAGCTCTGGGCAGGGAAAGATGGCGGGGGCTTTGTGATGGGAGAGAGAGAGAGAGATTGGATCACCACGACATTGTAGAAACAGATCACCTAGACAACAGAGGCATCTGAAGAAGCTCTGGGCAGGGAAAGATGGCGGGGGCTTTGTGATGGGAGAGAGAGAGAGAGATTGGATCACCACGACATTGTAGAAACAGATCACCTAGACAACTGAAGGCATCTGAAGAAGCTCTGGGCAGGGAAAGATGGCGGGGGCTTTGTGATGGGAGGCCATATGCACCACATGACAACCATGAGGCCTTTAGAACAGAGCAGAAAAGCAGGTACCTCTCCAGTGTTTGGGTTCCAGCAGAGGATCCTGTTGTCTTTAGCACTACTGAGCAACAGCTCCGGGTCTGCTTGGCTCCACGCTATGGACAGAAGTCCCCTGAGGAGGAAAAACACCAAGCCTTCATCACCGACGGTCGAGGCTCTCTCTCTTTTAACTTCAACTATGAAACAACAACAGCCGCCGAGCTAGAAGAACTCATTGTACTTTATTAATCCATTAAAAAAAAAAGGAAAATGTGATTGAACCACGTAACACATACAACACCACTAAAAACACAACCAACGACATACAGACAATTAAAGTGGCACAACACCAACGTATACAAACATAAAAATAATCAAACATTTATGTGGATTACTATGGTTAGATATCGGCTGAATGTAAAACTAGAGAGCTGGAAAGTTTCTCTCTAGAAAGTGCAGCTCTTTCCTACACAGGGGTGGGGATAGGGTACATTTTTACATACCTTCTATGTTTTACTAAATAAGTATTAAGCTATTTAACTGCTGTATTGTTATATTGTTGTATACTGCACTGTTGGAGCTAGAAACATGAAGTACTTAGCTCCACCTGCCATAACAGAGACCATATCATCACCATCATCATCATCACATAACAATTCCAGTTGAAGTGATGTGTGGCACAATGTCCCAGAGGCTCACCTTGTGTGGTTCTCCAGGACTTTGAGAGGGGACGTGGCAAAGCGCAGGTCCCACATCTGAATGACTGGCATGCGGTCATCTTCTGAGGCCAGGACCAACTGGGTGGCCACCTCGGGGTGCCAGAGCATCCCTGAACAGTGCATCTACAACACAACACTACATCAGACTAGAGCATCTACAACACTACATCAGACCAGAGCATCCCTGAACAGTGCATCTACAACACAACATCAGACCAGAGCATCCCTAAACAGTGCATCTACAACAACACCAGACCAGAGCATCTACAACACAACACTACATCAGACCAGAGCATCCCTGAACAGTGCATCTACAACACTACATCAGACCAGAGCATCCCTGAACAGTGCATCTACAACACAACACTACATCAGACCAGAGCATCCCTGAACAGTGCATCTACAACACTACATCAGACCAGAGCATCTACAACACAACACTACATCAGACCAGAGCATCCCTGAACAGTGCATCTACAACACTACATCAGACCAGAGCATCCCTGAACAGTGCATCTACAACACAACACTACATCAGACCAGAGCATCCCTAAACAGTGCATCTACAACACTACATCAGACCAGAGCATCCCTGAACAGTGCATCTACAACACCACACTACATCAGACCAGAGCATCCCTGAACAGTGCATCTACAACACAACACTACATCAGACCAGAGCATCCCTGAACAGTGCATCTACAACACTACATCAGACCAGAGCATCTACAACACAACACTACATCAGACCAGAGCATCCCTGAACAGTGCATCTACAACACATCAGACCAGAGCATCCCTGAACAGTGCATCTACAACACAACACTACATCAGACCAGAGCATCCCTAAACAGTGCATCTACAACACTACATCAGACCAGAGCATCCCTGAACAGTGCATCTACAACACCACACTACATCAGACCAGAGCATCCCTGAACAGTGCATCTACAACACCACACTACATCAGACCAGAGCATCCCCTAAACAGTGCATCTACAACACACCAGAGCATCTACAACACACCAGACCATACTCACCCTGTTGCTGTGGTCACTAATCTACTGTACTCACTAGTCTACTGTACTCACCCTGTTGCTGTGGTCACTAATCTACTGTACTCACCCTGTTGCTGTGGTCACTAATCTACTGTACTCACTAGTCTACTGTACCCACCCGGTTGCTGTGGTCACCAATCTACTGTACTCACTAGTCTACTGTACTCACCCAGTTGCTGTGGTCACCAATCTACTGTACTCACTAGTCTACTGTACTCACCCTGTTGCTGTGGTCACTAATCTACTGTACTCACTAGTCTACTGTACCCACCCGGTTGCTGTGGTCACTAATCTACTGTACTCACTAGTCTACTGTACCCACCCGGTTGCTGTGGTCACCAATCTACTGTACTCACTAGTCTACTGTACTCACCCAGTTGCTGTGGTCACCAATCTACTGTACTCACTAGTCTACTGTACTCACCCTGTTGCTGTGGTCACCAATCTACTGTACTCACCCGGTTGCTGTGGTCACTAATCTTGATGATGGGCTCGTTCTTCCTCAGGTCCCAGACCACTGCTTTCCCACTGGGGTTCGCAGAGGCCAGGATGTGTTGCACCTGTCTGTTCCACGACACTACACTGATATCTTCAGGAGGCTAGGTGGATGGGGAGAGAAGGAACAGCACTGTTACAAATATAGATATTCCTCCAGGAATTATTGAGTGGAGAATGTCACGGCACACATTTTAGAGATTAAAAATATATATATATACCAGAGCATCCCTATATATATATATATATATATATATATAAAAAAAGTGTTATTTCACATCAAAAAGCAAAGCCAAAATTCCCAACACTGCCACACTGTGGAAGACTATCGTCACAGGCTATTCCTCTGAGACTTCAGTAATATCTTGATAGGGGGAAGTGTTAGGTTATTTATTGTTCCCACCAGCCCACACGTTAAAGCCAACACACACCAGACAACAACCACACACACACACAGGCTTTCACTCTTACCTCACAAAGCTACAAAGAGGGGAAAACATGGAGAAAACGGTTCAAAATTAAATTAAGACTCATTCCAGGAATTTAAATCACCTGGAATTACCCACCATTTTGATTTAGAGAAGAAGTTGAATGGAAATAGAAGAGAACGGGACAAACTTCCCCCCAGAGACATTTACCTGTGACTTTGTCCCGGGTGTCATTGGATTGCTGAAATTGTTCAAATCCCAGATGTAGATCTCTGAATCGTTTGCACCTGACGCCAACAGATTACTCTGAGAGAGAGAGGAGAGAGAGAGGGTGTGAGAGAGTGTGAGAGAGAGTGAGAGAGAGAGTGTGAGTGAGTGAGTGAGTGAGTGAGTGTGAGTGAGTGAGTGAGTGAGTGAGAGAGAGTGTGAGTGAGTGAGTGAGTGAGTGAGTGAGTGAGTGAGTGAGTGAGTGAGTGAGTGAGTGAGTGAGTGAGTGAGTGAGTGAGTGAGTGAGTGAGTGAGTGAGTGAGTGAGTGAGTGAGAGAGAGAGAGAGTGAGAGAGAGAGAGAGTGAGAGAGAGAGAGTGAGAGAGAGAGAGTGGAGTACATTCAAATGAGAGAAAAAAAATACATGTGAGGAATATGATAGAGAACATTGGATTGAACATATCCTTTAAGAGTTCATATTAAAAGCTTCATTTAAATGTAATTTAGTAGCCATTTTAAATTGCATGTCAAACTACAAGTGAGAAAAGGGCCAAAGCCTTGACTGGCTGCTACCAGTATTACCTGAAAGGGGTTGAAGTCTAGTGCTCTGACAGGCCCAGTGTGTTTGTCAGACTGTCCTATTATTGCCTCTGCCCCTGATGTTACGATGGCTTCTGGGCTATACACCGTTACCGTGCCATTATCACTGCCTCCAATCAGTCTCCCTCCCAAACCGTCTTCTCCTTCTCCAAAGTTCACCCACACCAGACTATGGAGCCTAAGGCACAGATATCAAAAATCAAAATGTTATAGGTTGAATCGTATGTATTGATACAATAATATATTAACTTGATAACTGGTATAGTATTGGGTTAGCGGGTCATTGTTGTTGCTTACCTGTTAGAAGTAGGTAGGGACCCCTTGAGCTTCATGCCCAGGGAAGGATCGGCAAAATCCACCTGGAATATTTCCAAGGCGGCAGTGGTGTTGAATGACGCATCCAGCTGCTGAGCTGACGTGCCTGTTCCTCAACAACAACAACAACAACAAAACAGACCAACAAAGACATCTAATAAATCACAAGAACTCAAGAAGTATGTTATTCAGAATTAAAAGTCAAGCCTGTTATCATCAGTTACACAACTCCTGATTTTTAGAAGCCTGCTCCCAAGTCTGTTTATGCATGTTTGCCAAGTTAGGCAGGTTGGCTAGATGGCATAAACAGATCTGGGAGGCTACTGGCAAGAATGCCTAAACATCTGGAACTATCTACTGTATTAGTGCATGACAGTCCTGATACACAAAACAGTTCTACCCTACCTAAGATTAGGTAGAAGGGTTAGAGTTAGTGTAGGACAGGTATGGACAGGCCTGATACAGGTAACATTTGGTGCCCTACCTAAAGCCAGGCAGATAGGGTGGTGGGGGGCAGGGCTCCATGCTGGATGAGCGGTCCTCTGGATCTCTTTCAGCCTCATCTTTCCTCTATTGGGCTAGGATGCCTCTATCAAAGTCCTAAAAAAAATGAAAAACAAGCACTT
Organism: Oncorhynchus mykiss; assembly: GCF_013265735.2. NCBI lineage: Eukaryota > Metazoa > Chordata > Actinopteri > Salmoniformes > Salmonidae > Oncorhynchus > Oncorhynchus mykiss. The sequence continues at coordinate 89,821,717 of NC_048565.1, read as the reverse complement.
TTAATGACGTTTCAATACTGGGGTGCATTCAGTTCAGTTCAACGTGTGCAGCATTCTTCAACAGCTTTTGAGGTCTGTTTGCTTCTGTTTGGTGGGTGTACCCTGATCAATATGGGTGTGACACATTGAGATACATAAATCACCAGTGTGACCATTTGTAGCCAATCGCACAATATTGTGCAGCCCACCATACACAATAGCCCTCTGAGACACCATAATCACACCGTTCTTCTCTTCAGCACCGTTTCCATTGACTAAAACGTTGAACATAGCCAAAACATTTCGAAATGTTTTTGGTTACGTTGAACAAAGTTTTGTCATATTGAACATACCCTTGACGTTATGACCCCTGGAGTGTATTCATTACGCAAATTATGTTGCAAAACGTTTCCTCCAAACTGAAAAAGTTTTGCAACGAAAACGAGAGATTCTATCGGAAAAACTCAGGTAGGTCTGTCTCAGTTGACTTCTTAAACGGTACAAAGTTTCCGTTGCAAGACGTAAGGAATAAACCCAAGGTAAGCGTATTGCATTGGGCAGTAATGGACGTCATATGGGGATAGCCGATTTCTAAACACTATGAACCCACCTACAGCTAACTAGCAAACGTTAATAGTTTCTGAATAATCAAAACAACATATTGTAGGGCGTTACAGTAGCTAGCTACGTAACATTTCGGGATGGTTAATAAGCTGAAACAATTTACTAAACGTTAGAAGAATCAATTTCAATCACGTGTCATGAATCAACAACACGAGAAGGAAGCGAGCCGTTAGATGGAGAGCTGCTGGGTGATGAGAAAACGTTGAGCTAGCCAACACCCATCATTTGGTTAGCTAGTAATACACGTCTGCCAACGGCTTTTCTTCGCCTTAACGTATATGTTCTATAAATAGATAGGTAGTTAATGCTGGTTGAGCTATTAGCAATAAACCATCCCTGATTCAACCAGTTTCTTTAGTTAGCTAACGGTAGCTAGCTAGGCTAGTTACCGATTCGTGTCGTTGGCTTCTGCTAGCGCTTGACAGCTAAATCATGCAGACGTGTCGTTCAGTTTATAAATCTAGCAAGCTAGCTAAAAGCTAGAATAAATATATTCTAACACTATATTGTTAGTACCCCCATATCTTCATATAAAATACTTACGTCGGAATTGATGATTATCAATCTTTCTAGCTTACAAATGATGTAGAAAACCACCGGGCACTCCCAACGTAATCTTGGATGTTTATCGTCTTCTACGGTGGCCGACATGGTATCAAATATCATAGCAGTCAGTGTCTTGATTTGACCTGTAGCTAGCTGTGTTTTGCAATGTTTTCAGTTCAGTAAAGATTGTCTAGCCTATTCATATGTTAGTAGTTGAAAGTACTGAATAGATTATTTTTCTTTTTTTTCCAAAATAGTATTACATCTATAACTATACATTTTAATTTCCTGATGAACAATGTTGCAACTAGCTTCAGCCAGACAAACATACAGTGCCTTCAGAAAGTATTCATACCGCTTGATTTTGTCCACATTTGTTTTTTTTATACACGCAATACCCATAATGAAAACATGTTTTAGACCTTTTTACAAATGTATTGAAAATAAAAAATACAGATATCTAATTTACATAAATATTCACATCCCTGAGTCAATACAAATTAGAATCACATTTGGACGTGATTACAGCTGTGAGTCTTTCTGGGTAAATCGGTAAGAGTTTTGCACACCTGGATTGTACAATATTATGGTAGTGAGAGGAAGCCCGATTGCGGGCAGCGGGAGAAGATGGAACCAGATGGATTTTAGCCGATATTCTACACATTTTCTTATCGATGAAACGTTTGATCTCAATACAGTTTTTTGTTCCCAAAACTATATGTTATGAAAAGAGTGGCCTAGGTTTTGCAGTTTGCAATTTTTTTGGGGAAATGTGCGTTTTTTAAAAGGGGCGCAAAGGCGAATTGAGTTATTGCACACGCGCACCTCACAGGGTAGTGGGTCCCTAACGGACATAACGCAGATGTGTGCAAGAACACGCCAATAGGATCTCGCTAGCTCATGCTTGGCTCATTTGTTCCCATTGGAAACGAGAGGGTGTGGTCTATCTTGGTTTACTTATAAAATATTCGATTCATTGACGTCTTGGTAGGCAACTCTTTCTTCTTCTTTTTTTGAGATAGGGTTGGCAGATCGCATCCAACTTTTAAGGTGTATCACCGCCACCTACTGTAGTGGAGTGTGAGGCCAGTCACAGCCCTTCTTCTTCTTCTTCTTCTTCTTCTTCTTCTTCTTCTTCTGTGGGGGTTTATCGACAGTTGGCATCCAACATGATGGTGCATTACCGCCACCTACTGTACTGGAGTGTGAGCCAGAGATGGAGAAACTAAATCTTACCTGCCAGCCCCATTACTCTTTAAAAAAAAATCGAAAATATTTGAGACTATATCTAATGATGTTCTACACAATACACTCTTTAAACTAATTTCCTGTATCCCCTCCTCCCTCATACTAGATCTCAGCCTCTCTTTCCCTCTGATACTGCCCACACTAGCAATACATGCTCCACGGTCTCTGTTTCCTGGCAATAATCACACTTTCCTGTTGGATGCTTTCATCCATCACGCTTAAGGTCTTATTCAACCGGCTGTGTCCCACCCTTAATCTTGTAAAAATAGCCTGCTATTTTCTGTCCCTTCCTGCCGTCCTCCCCTCTCCGACTTTCCTCTGTACTTGAAATAAATGCCTGCCCTTAGTATCTCTATTCCACTGCTCCTGTCATCTCTACACCATCACTGTCCATATCAGGCTTGTAACCTGCCATCTCTGCACCATCACTGTCCATATCAGGCTTTTAACCTGCTCCTGTCATCACTGTCTATATCAGGCTTTTTGCCTGTCATCTCTACACCATCACTGTCTATATCAGGCTTTTAACCTGCTCCTGTCATCTCTACACCATCACTGTCCATATCAGGCTTTTAACCTGCTCCTGTCATCACTGTCTATATCAGGCTTTTTGCCTGTCATCTCTACACCATCACTGTCTATATCAGGCTTTTAAACTGCTCCTGCCATCTCTACACCATCACTGTCCATATCAGGCTTTTAACCTGCTCCTGCCATCTCTACACCATCACTGTCCATATCAGGCTTTTAGCCTGCCATCTCTGCACCATCACTGTCTATATCAGGCTTTTAACCTGCTCCTGTCATCTCTACACCATCACTGTCCATATCAGGCTTTTAGCCTGCCATCTCTGCACCATCACTGTCTATATCAGGCTTTTAACCTGCTCCTGTCATCTCTACACCATCACTGTCTATATCAGGCTTTTAACCTGCTCCTGTCATCTCTACACCATCACTGTCTATATCAGGCTTTTAACCTGCTCCTGTCATCTCTACACCATCACTGTCTATATCAGGCTTTTAACCTGCTCCTGTCATCTCTACACCATCACTGTCTATATCAGGCTTTTTGCCTCTGCTTTGCTCATTGAAACTACAACATTAACATCCCCACTAGTAAGTACTTGTTTAGCCAGTACATCAACATCCCCACTACTAAGCTTGTTTAGCCAGTACATTAACATCCCCACTACTAAGTGCTTGTTTAGCCAGTACATTAACATCCCCACTACTAAGCTTGTTTAGCCAGTACATTAACATCCCCACTACTAAGTGCTTGTTTAGCCAGTACATTAACATCCCCACTACTAAGTGCTTGTTTAGCCAGTACATTAACATCCCCACTACTAAGTGCTTGTTTAGCCAGTACATTAACATCCCCACTACTAAGTGCTTGTTTAGCCAGTACATTAACATCCCCACTACTAAGCTTGTTTAGCCAGTACATTAACATCCCCACTACTAAGTACTTGTTTAGCCAGTACATCAACATCCCCACTACTAAGCTTGTTTAGCCAGTACATTAACATCCCCACTACTAAGTGCTTGTTTAGCCAGTACATTAACATCCCCACTACTAAGCACTTGTTTAGCCAGTACATCAACATCCCCACTACTAAGTGCTTGTTTAGCCAGTACATCAACATCCCCACTACTAAGCGCTTGTTTAGCCAGTACATTAACATCCCCACTACTAAGCGCTTGTTTAGCCAGTACATCAACATCCCCACTACTAAATGCTTGTTTAGCCAGTACATCAACTGCCTCGTTCCCCTCCACCCCCACATGGGCTGGGACCAAGTCAATCTTATCTGTATTCCCATCTGTCTAATCCTGCCATGGGGTTTGTAGCACCTCATACAGCAGGTCTTGTCTTCTACATGACCTAACGGACTGAATACTCATTAACACTGCACATGAATCAGAGCAAAATAACTACTCTGTCTGGCTTGACTTCCTCCACCCACTGAAAGGCCAACAGTATGGCCATCAGCTCTGACAGAATATCTGTACTGTGTTTCCTGACTGCCACCACACATTCCTGCACTACAAATGCTGTCCTGTCCTTCCCTGGCTTCCAGATTGGTACCACTAGTGCTCCTTCCAGCTGTCTGGTAGTTTCTCCTATTCCCAGATTGGTACCACTAGTGCTCCTTCCAGCTGTCTGGTAGTTTCCCCCTATTCCCAGATTGGTACCACTAGTGCTCCTTCCAGCTGTCTGGTAGTTTATCCTATTCCCACACTCTGTGGTACAACACCAATACCTTATCCAGTGCTTCATCACTAAGATGGGCCAACATGGGGTGGCAGGGTAGCCTAGTGGTTAGAGCGTTGGACTAGTAACCGGAAGGGTGCAAGTTCAAACCCCCGAGCTGACAATGTACAAATCTGTTCCTAGGCCGTCATTGAAAACAATAATTTGTTCTTAACTGACTTGCCTGGTTAAATAAAGGTTTAAAAAAATAACATAGCACATCTCATCTTTCCCAGGTGAAGTTAACCCAGCATTACTTATTGCCCTTTTCACCTCTGCCATGGTAAAAAATAACATAGCACATCTCATCTTTCCCAGGTGAAGTTAACCTAGCATTACCTATTGCCCTTTTGACCTCTGCCATGGTAAATGGTGCATTCAACGCATCCTTTACATCCTCCCTCCTCTCCAGCACTCTCTTGTTCTCTCTCGCCTCCTCCTCTGACACATTTACAGAGCTTTGCACTTGGACAAATGCTTTGGCCATCATCTCTGCCTTCTTCTCATCTTTTACTGCCACATCCTTCCCACTCGTCAACACTGGACAATCCCGCTCCCTTCTGGGAAATGTCAGCTGTGAAATCCTGGAGATCTAAGAACCTATTAGTCCCTTTCACAATTTCTTCGATGTTTTTTGTTAGTCTGTCATGTACAAACCTGCTCAATAAACACAACCAAATCCACCTTCTATACGATTAGTATTTCAGGATCTCTCAATTGACTGACATCCACAGACTGTTGGAGATCATCCTCTGCCATAGCTTCATCATCTCTACGCGCTGCTTCAACAATTTTCACTGCCTCTACACAGGACACCTTCTCGACAGCCCTGACCCTTCCTACTCTGACCTTCAGCCTAACAGGGCACTCAGGGAACCCTGGAACGTGATTCCCATCACAATGGCAACACCGTGCATCCTCAGACTCTATTCCGTTTGCAAACACTTGACAAGTGGCCTTTTTTTTTTTTACATTTACGACATTAAAGTGGATTTTGTACATCAGATCCCACCACATATCTCATATATCCCAGCTTTACATGGGAACTTCATCAAACATCAACAATACAAAGCCCTTTCTCCTTCTTTCCATTCACAGTGTGCGTTAAGAGACTTGAATCAACTATGCCTGGCATGTTCATCTTAAACCATGAAGCCTCAATCTCCATCGACACACCAGATATGACACCAATTATCACATTTTATTGGTCACATACACATGGGTAGCAGATGTTATTGGTCACATATACATGGTTAGCAGATGTTATTGGTCACATACACATGGTTAGCAGATGTTATTGGTCACATACACATGGTTAGCAGATGTTATTGGTCACATACACATGGTTAGCAGATGTTATTGGTCACATACACATGGTTAGCAGATGTTATTGGTCACATACACATGGTTAGCAGATGTTATTGGTCACATACACATGGTTAGTAGATGTTATTGGTCACATACACATGGTTAGCAGATGTTATTGGTCACATACACATGGTTAGCAGATGTTATTGGTCACATACACATGGTTAGCAGATGTTATTGGTCACATACACATGGTTAGCAGATGTTATTGGTCACATACACATGGTTAGCAGATGTTATTGGTCACATACACATGGGTAGCAGATGTTATTGGTCACATACACATGGTTAGTAGATGTTATTGGTCACATACACATGGTTAGCAGATGTTATTGGTCACATACACATGGTTAGCAGATGTTATTGGTCACATACACATGGTTAGCAGATGTTATTGGTCACATACACATGGTTAGCAGATGTTATTGGTCACATACACATGGTTAGCAGATGTTATTGGTCACATACACATGGTTAGCAGATGTTATTGGTCACATACACATGGTTAGCAGATGTTATTGGTCACATACACATGTTTAGCAGATGTTATTGGTCACATACACATGGTTAGCAGATGTTATTGGTCACATACACATGGTTAGCAGATGTTATTGGTCACATACACATGGTTAGCAGATGTTATTGGTCACATACACATGGTTAGCAGATGTTATTGGTCACATACACATGGGTAGCAGATGTTATTGGTCACATACACAGGGTTAGCAGATGTTATTGGTCACATACACATGGTTAGCAGATGTTATTGGTCACATACACATGGGTAGCAGATGTTATTGGTCACATACACAGGGTTAGCAGATGTTATTGGTCACATACACATGGTTAGCATATGTTATTGGTCACATACACAGGGTTAGCAGATGTTATTGGTCACATACACATGGTTAGCAGATGTTATTGGTCACATACACATGGTTAGCAGATGTTATTGGTCACATACACATGGGTAGCAGATGTTATTGGTCACATACACATGGGTAGCAGATGTTATTGGTCACATACACATGGTTATCAGATGTTATTGGTCACATACACATGGGTAGCAGATGTTAATGCGAGTGTAGCAAAATGCTTATGTGGACTTGAAGCGAAGCTGCCATCTCTATCGGCGCCATCTTGCTTATCAGTGTCCTACTCCAATAATCGTAGCATTCACAGTGCTTTCTGCTTTTGTTATTTTCACACAAATGAAATCAACAACACACCACTCCTGGTCACTCTGACTGACTCGACTTCTTCCAATGCATCCTTCATCTACTTTGTGACCATAAATGGGTCCCCCCCCCCAAAAAAACATCCTTGTTCATGAATCGCACTCGAACAAGGAATGAGGCATTATCATACCAAAGCTTATATTGATTTACTACATCAGGTCTTTTATCTCCATTAGATGTTACAGTATTCCGGTGAGTTCCTCTATCTTCACTCACGCCAAAATAATTAAGCATCACTTCCGCTTCCATTGTTACTCTCTCACCTTGGGTAAGCAACTCCCGTGTATATTTGGCCTTGTGTTTTAGTTTATTTTTTTAACCTTTTATTTACCTAGGCAAGTCAGTTAAAGAACAAATTCTTTATTTACAATGACGGCTTACCCGGGTCAAACCATCCCCTAACCCGGACGACACTGGGCCAATTGTGCATCGCCCTATGGGACTCCCGATCACGGCCGGTTGTGATACAGCTCGGGATCGAACCAGGGTCTAGCACTGAGATGCAGTGCCTTACACCACTGTGCCACTCGGGAGCTTCTGTTTTCCTGCTGAAAGGTGAATTTGTCTCGCAGTGTCTATTAGAAAGCAATGTTTTTCTCTAAGATTCTGCCTGCGCTGAACTCTATTCCATTTATTTTTATCCTAAAAAAAAGTCCCTAGTACTTGCCGACGACAAGCGTACTCATAACCAATGTTCCCTCTAAACTGCTCGCGTGGGCGGGCGCCCCACTCCCCATGACTGCCATACAGCCTGCGCAGAGATGCATGAGATTGAACTGTTCTCCCTTAATTAACACTATCAACGTTTCCCTTTACTGTGGGAATTGTGATTGAATCAACGCAATATTAGCCACTTTCAATGCAACATACCGAAACAAAAACGAACTAGTCAAGACATTGTGTTGTAGGCAGAACACATCAGTGTGATGTGATTTAGAAGGAGTAGCTTTCCAAAGAATAAGATCTAGATCAAAGATCAAGGAATGTGACTGAAGTCACACTAATAACTCTTTATTAGACAGAAATATACACATTTAGAGAAGCAGATATTTAAATGTTAAAATGTTTGACTTCTTCAGGTTGTTTCTCGGGATCCTCTCCTCTCTCTAGGTGCAGGTTGCTGTAAGGATATTGTTTGGGTGCCTGTAATAGAGAACAGGGATGACCTAACAGGGGGCATCAGACAGGATGTACCTATTCACCTTTCCTACAGAAGAGGACATTTGAAGACCTTTGTACTTTTTAAAAACATGTGTTTGGTGAGTGTGTGAGAGGTGCTCAAATGGTCTTCAATAAATACCAGAAAGCAGAAATATCATAAGGAAATGAAATAGCAAAATATGTTGGAATATGATAAATGCACTTCAGTTACCAATGTCTTCACACTATTGAATTGGTAGCAGGGCAAGGAAACAAATGAAAACACTAACAGCAGTAGCATCATCTCCGACTCCGTGTACACCCGTCATTAAACTGTATTCAGGGATCAGGTCTGTTGCTCCAACTGTAAAATCCCATGTTAGTGTCCACGGGGTAGACCCAAAGCCCTTCTCAAATCCAGATTTTTTTATGTTTTATTTATTTTACCTTTATTTAACTAGGCAAGTCAGTTAAGAACAAATTCTTATTTACAGTGACAGCCTAGGAACAGTGGGTTAACTGGCTGTTCAGGGGCAGAACAACAGATTTGTACCTTGTCAGCTCGGGGGTTTGAACTTGCAACCTTCCGGTTACTAGTCCAACGCTCTAACCATTAGGCTACCCTGCCGCCCCTACACTCTAACCACTAGGCTACCCTGCCGTCCCTACACTCTAACCACTAGGCTACCCTGCCGTCCCTACACTCTAACCACTAGGCTACCCTGCCATCCCTACACTCTAACCACTAGGCTACCCTGCCGTCCCTACACTCTAACCACTAGGCTACCCTGCCGTCATAGTAAAAAAGGTCTTGAGATACCAAAATGGGAAAGGGTTTCAATACAACAGGAAAGGCATATAATTATATTATCTTCTGGTCTGTGACATCTTAGGGGGTTACAACAGCGATTACAACGGAGACAAAGACTGATGCTTTGCTCAATGCAATACTTACCACCGGCTGGTAAGATGGAAACTTCTCCCCAAGGTAGAACATCAGCAGCATGAATCCAACGAAACCAAACAGATGTTTGCACATGGTGTGCCAGGCCACAGGGCTGGGCGACGTGTCCACTCGATTCCTGATGAACATGTCAAAATCCCAGTGGATCTAGAACGAAAACATGCAACAGGCGAGAACCATATTGTCAATGAGTCAGGGGGGAAATACATGAGCAGATAATGAGTCGTAGCTTACACACATTCACGTCCTGCCATTTTCAAATGTCTACGTGCATAAATGTACACAATAATTTACAGTAAACAACAAGTGGCGCACTGTGAATACAGTAACGATATCAATATTGTCATATTTTCCCATGGCAAAACATTTACACGAAGCAACTCTTTGGCTCTTTATAAAAAACTGCTTTGTGTAAAATGTTGTGTGCTATAGCTTGGAAAATAAATACAAAATGTGACTCTGGGTAACATGTTTGTTTCCAACATTAGCGCCGTTTTCCTAAATGAGTTAATCTGCTTTGTGTTGTTTTCTTGTTGCGATACTAAACAAGTATCGGGATACTGGTATTGTCCCAGACCTAATATATAGTCTTATTAGTCAGTTGTGTAGTCACGATACTAAACAAGTATCGGGATACTGGTATTGTCCCAGACCTACTATATAGTCTTAGCAGTCAGTTGTGTAGTCGCGATACTAAACAAGTATCGGGATACTGGTATTGTCCCAGACCTACTATATAGTCTTAGCAGTCAGTTGTGTAGTCGCGATACTAAACAAGTATCGGGATACTGGTATTGTCCCAGACCTACTATATAGTCTTATTAGTCAGTTGTGTAGTCACGATACTAAACAAGTATCGGGATACTGGTATTGTCCCAGACCTACTATATAGTCTTATTAGTCAGTTGTAGTCACGAGTCACAAGTATCGGGATACTGGTATTGTCCCAGACCTAATATATAGTCTTATTAGTCAGTTGTGTAGTCACGATACTAAACAAGTATCGGGATACTGGTATGGTCCCAGACCTACTATATAGTCTTAGCAGTCAGTTGTGTAGTCACGATACTAAACAAGTATCGGGATACTGGTATGGTCCCAGACCTACTATATAGTCTTATTAGTCAGTTGTGTAGTCACGATACTAAACAAGTATCGGGATACTGGTATGGTCCCAGACCTACTATATAGTCTTATTAGTCAGTTGTGTAGTCACGATACTAAACAAGTATCGGGATACTGGTATTGTCCCAGACCTAATATATAGTCTTAGCAGTCAGTTGTGTAGTCACGATACTAAACAAGTATCGGGATACTGGTATTGTCCCAGACCTAATATATAGTCTTAGCAGTCAGTTGTGTAGTCACGATACTAAACAAGTATCGGGATACTGGTATTGTCCCAGACCTAATATATAGTCTTAGCAGTCAGTTGTGTAGTCGCGATACTAAACAAATATCGGGATACTGGTATTGACCCAGACCTACTATATAGTCTTAGCAGTCAGTTGTGTAGTCGCGATACTAAACAAGTATCGGGATACTGGTATGGTCCCAGACCTACTATATAGTCTTATTAGTCAGTTGTGTAGTCACGATACTAAACAAGTATCGGGATACTGGTATGGTCCCAGACCTAATATATAGTCTTAGCAGTCAGTTGTGTAGTCGCGATACTAAACAAGTATCGGGATACTGGTATGGTCCCAGACCTAATATATAGTCTTATTAGTCAGTTGTGTAGTCGCGATACTAAACAAGTATCGGGATACTGGTATGGTCCCAGACCTAATATATAGTCTTATTAGTCAGTTGTGTAGTCACGATACTAAACAAGTATCGGGATACTGGTATGGTCCCAGACCTACTATATAGTCTTATTAGTCAGTTGTGTAGTCACGATACTAAACAAGTATCGGGATACTGGTATGGTCCCAGACCTAATATATAGTCTTATTAGTCAGTTGTGTAGTCACGATACTAAACAAGTATCGGGATACTGGTATTGTCCCAGACCTACTATATAGTCTTAGCAGTCAGTTGTGTAGTCGCGGTACTAAACAAGGTCTTATTAGTCAGTTGTGTAGTCACGATACTAAACAAGTATCGGGATACTGGTATGGTCCCAGACCTAATATATAGTCTTATTAGTCAGTTGTGTAGTCACGATACTTGTAGGCAGATGTCTTTTATTTTTAATATACACTGAAAAAGAAATGAACCAAACATGCAAAGATTTCACTGAGTTACAGTTCATGAGGAAATCGGTCATTGAAATAAGTTCATTAGGACCTGATCTATGGATTTCACATGCCTGGGAATACAGATATGCACCTGTTGATCACAAACGCCCTTACCAAAAAAAAGGTTGGAGTGTGGATCAGAAAACCAGTCAGTATCTGGTGTGACCACCACTTGCCTCATGCAGCACGACATCTCCTTCACATAGAGTTGATCAGGCTGTCGATTGTGGCCTGTGGAATGTTGTTCCACTCCTCTTCAATGGATATGTGAAGTTGCTGGATATTGGCAGGAACTGGAACACTCTGTCGTACACGTGGATCCAGAGCATCCCAAACATGCTCAACGGGTGACATGTCTGGTGAGTATGCAGGCAATGGAAGAACGGTGACATTTTCAGCCTCCAGGAATTGTGTACAGATCCTTGCGACATGGAGCCGTGCATTATCATGCTGAAACATGAGGTGATGGCGGCAGATGAATGGCACGACAATGGACCTCAGGATTGCAGCACGGTATCTCTGTGCATTCAAAATGGCCTTTGATTAAATGCAATTGTGTTCATTGTCCGTAGCTTATGTCTGCCTGCCTATACCATAACCACACCATGGGGCACTCTGTTCACAACAGAAAACTGCTCGCTCACACAACGCCATACATGCTGTCTGCCATCTGCCCGGTACAGTTAAAACCGATATTCACCCGTGAAGAGCACACCTCCCCCTCTTTCCCAGTGGCCATCTGCCCACTGAAGTCAGTTACGACACCAAACTGCAGTCAGGTCAAGGCCCTGTTGAGGACAACAAGCACGAAGATGAGCTTCCCTGAGACGGTTTCTGACAGCTTGTGCAGATATTCTTTGTTTGTGCAAACCCACAGTTTCATCAGCTGTACGGGTGGCTGGTCTCAGACGATCCCGCAGGTGAAGAGGCCGGATGTGGTGGTCCTGGGCTTGCGTGGTTACACGTGGTCTGCGGTTGTGAGCCCGGTTGGAAGTACTGCAAAATTCTCTAAAATGACATTGAAGCGGCTTATGGTAGAGAAATTAACATAACACTGGTGGAGATTCCTGCAGTCAGCATACCAACTGCACACTCCCTCAAAACTTGAGACATCTGTGGCATTGTGTTGTGTGAAAAAACATTACATTTTAGTGGCCATTTATTGTCCCCAGCACAAGGTGTACCTTTGTAATGCTCATGCTGTTTAATCAGCTTCTTGATATGTCACACCTGTCAGGTGGATGAATTATCTTGGCAAAGAAGAAATGCTCAATAACAGGGATGTAAACAAATGATCAAAATTGGAAATATGCATTTTTTTTTACTACCTTGTGCATATGAAACCAACCTTTTACATGTTGGATTTATATTTTTGTTCAGTGTAAGTAGAGTGAGATCTGATACTGTATCTTGACAACACTATTAGTCTCCCCCCCAGTTCCTCCTCTATCTTACCGTCTCCCCCCAGTTCGTCCTCTATCTTACCGTCTCCCCCCAGTTCGTCCTCTATCTTACCGTCTCCCCCCAGTTCGTCCTCTATCTTACCGTCTCCCCCCAGTTCCTCCTCTATCTTACCGGCTCCCCCCAGTTCCTCCTCTATCTTACCGGCTCCCCCCAGTTCCTCCTCTATCTTACCGGCTCCCCCCAGTTCCTCCTCTATCTTACCGGCTCCCCCCAGTTCCTCCTCAGGTCTGGATGGTCCCAGGAATACCAGGGGTCTCTCTCATGCTGGGATCTGTCTGGCAATTGTGGGTAGTCTCCATACCTACAGAAACACAACAGGAAAAAAAAAAGTGTGTAGGTGAATAACCTTAGGTAATGCACATATCCTGAAACGTTAAAACTCCCATTGCTGTCCAATATTGGTTCTCATACCTTATATATAGTGCATCCCATAAGGCTCTGGTCAAAACTAGTGCACTATGTAGGGAATTGTATACCGTTTGGGATGCAGAGCCTCAGTCATTTCAGTGAGATGACGGAATTACCAAATCAATTTGCTAGTTGTCTGGCAAAGCAACATAGCTCCTGCTGTAATGGGGTGGTGTATAGATGACAGGAAAACAATAGCATGTGTGCCCTTCCTTATCCACGCTACCTTACCCCTCGCCATTATCCGGGATTGGTTCATAATCCTCCACCCTCATGTTGTACTTCTTCGCTGCAGCTGCTCTCTCCTCGGGCGTTTGGGGGTATGGCCCTGGCAGCATGCCCTTGGAAGGTCCAGAGGCTATACAACATTTGGAAATAAGTTAATACAGTACCATTTAGCCCCATGATCAACCAGAGTGGGATTGTTAGCTAACTAGCCGTTTGAGAGTAACGTTAGGAATTGCTTTAAGAAATATACAGTGTATATACCTAGCGTAGCTACTTGCACAAGTTATCCAAAGACAGCAAAGTTGGCTGGCCAGGTTACCGTGTATGGGATCTAGCCTAATATTTGATCGTAGACAGTTAGCTACATAATACTGAATGAAGCTTTTACTAACGTTAGTAAACCACTGAACGAGATGCAGCTCTGTTGTAGGCTAGCTCAAGGTTAGCGACACTTTGCCTGGCATGTTCTAACTTCCATTCCAACGTGATGCAGGCATTTTGCATTTGTACAACGATACAGATCCATGAACCAACCTGCTCTGATTTGGGAGAAAAGCGCCGAGAAGCCTGGCTGTTTCCCCCTGGAAAGAGCTCGAGCCCAATTTCTGAAACCCACGGCAGCCATGTTCAATTGTTGCTGTGACATTGAACAGTGAAATACGCATGCGTCCGGTGACAACTTCGGGAAATTTTTTTTTTATTTTTTTCTTCTCTTCGCTTCTTCTTTGGGATTTGGTTGGTGGATTGCATCCAACTTGAAGGTGCATACACCGCCATCTACTGTACTGGAGGGTGAGGCCAAGCGACCACTTTCTCCAAAAATGTCAGTCCTACTGGACCAGATTCTACTTCATTCAAACTCGGCGGTCCTCCCCATACTGCATCCTCACTCCCAGGTTCCATCTCTGAGCTACTGGAGGACGTGTCCCTGTTTGTACACGTGACGCCAAGCTCCCTCACCACACCACCTGCCACCGCAGTTAATTCAACCTCACTCTCAGGCTCCATCTCTGAGCTACTGGAGGACGTGTCCCTGTTTTTACACGTGACGCCAAGCTCCCTCACCACACCACCTGCCACCGCAGTTAATTCAACCTTCACTCTCGTCACGTTCAATTTCCTTCTTCTGTAGCTTTTCCAAAGGTTCTGTGATATCCTCCATTCCATATTCACTCAAAACATATTCCACTTTTCTTCCTTGTCTACTACCATCATTACCTCCTTTAAAAAAGGGGGTATTTTTTACAGAATAGCAGTCTCTTTGATCGTAAAAATGTCAAAGTATAGAAATGTCAAACATAAAACAATCCAAATAGTGAATTGTTTATTTTATTCTCAAACATCCACAGTGCTCGGTTAAATGGTGTATGTTGTATATCCTTCCATACAAGTAGGCTTGAGTTTCTATGCAGCTGGAGACTTGGGTTTCTCCTACTGTAGCCTACACATGTTGTTTTAACAATGTTAAACACTTAAATGGACAACACATTGTAAGATTTCAGCCAAAAGATTTATTGACTTCCTCTGTTTTGCAACAATAACAAAAGGGAGTAGTTAGTTATATTGAGACCATAGTGATATGCCTACTGGTCACCAACAGGGGCTGGAGGGATCTAATATTCTGAGTGAATGCACTGAAACTCAGAGTCCTTCTCCCTTCTCCATCAGATCCAGCTCAGCTGCATTTAGTCTGCATTTACTGAGGGATCGTCACTCTGCCTCTGCTGATGAAGGACCCACTTTCTTGACAGCCATAAAGGGAACAGATGACTCCATTTATAGTAGGCCTGCAATGTCTTTTTCCACTTTCTCAGTAGGGCCATGAAGTTCATAACTGGGGAAAAGGAGAGGCCATTATAGAATAGGACATTAAGTATTTTCAAATCTTATTTGTTAATGAATGAATTAATTAATTAATTGAATGAATGAATGCATGAATGATTGATACATGTTATATATACTGTCAAATCATGTTTCATTAATGTGTTTAACTTACCGCCTGAAAGGCGCCCCATCAGAATCGATTAGAAACTTCTCAAAGTTCCAGCGAATGTCGTTGACTTTGATGGGTGACCAGTAGAACTTCTTTATATCTCCTATGACAGGGTTCACATAGGGCAAAGACTCCTGTTGTACAAGACATTAACACATGCTGTTAGTGAGGTCTAATGTCCATAAGGTATTCAACTTGTCCCCAGAGTGCAGTACATAATAGTGCATAAGGACATATACTACCTTGAGATAGGCGAAAAGAGGACATGTCAAATATACTACCTTGAGATAGGCGAAAAGAGGACATGTCAAATATACTACCTTGAGATAGGCGAAAAGAGGTTCTTCATTCAACCCATTGACCTCGATCTTGCCAAACACAGGGAACTTGGGGACAAACCCCCCACCTGGCCTTACATACTTGAGAAGGTTGAGGGTTTCATGATTTACCTCTGAAGGAAGAAACAACAACAAATGCAACAGACCAGTGAGCTTATTAGTTCTGAAACAGAGGCATTTATAAAAACAGACTGGTCTCGTCATCACGCATGACAAACAAGCATACTATTTAACTTGGCAAGTCATTTAAGAACAGATTCTTATTTACAATGACGGCCTACCCCTAACCAGGACAACAATGGGCTAATTGTTCGCCACCCTTTGGGACTCCCAATCACAACTGGTTGTGATACAGCCTGGAATTGAACCAGGGTCTGTAGTGAGATGCAGTGCTTTAGACCGATGCGCCACTCGGGAGCGTTTTGACACATAGCATTACTCCTAGAGACAAAGTAGGCCTGTAAGTTACAACAGATCAAAAACCTTTATTGTTATTTCAAAAAGACTCTCTTACCAGGTGCCTGAAGACCAAACTGATTGCAGGGGAATCCCAGGACAGTGAAGTTGAGGTCACCAAACATTTCCATGAGTGCATTCATTCTGTGGTACTGTTAGGATGACACATACAATTAGAACACCACCTCAACATTCCCCTTGGGCTGACTCTAGAATATCTCTAATACTACAACACAATCAAAGGTTTGGCCTATGCCCGCATTAGGCTTTTAGCCTGTATAGGCTGGCACCATGAATCCTCGTTAGCCTACCTCCTCTATCGTTGACCCTCAGAAGGTGGCCAGGTTGACAATGAGGAGCACCTTGCCCCTGTAGATACCGAGAGGAACGCTCTGACCGTTCAAGGTCTCAGCGCTGAAATCATAGATTGATTTAACGCACGCCATTAGAGGTTCTACTTCTTCTTTAGCTTGTAGCCTTTATCCAGAGCAGAGCAGTCTGCGGTGGGTATTCACTAAAGCCACCCGGTTGGTCCTCCTCATTCAGAGAACCATAACTATAGGCTCAGCAGTTGTTCAGCGTGGTTGACTCCATTGTGTCGCGGCATGCTAAGAGATGAATTGACAGGATGGTTATTTGTTCAACAGTTTGCATGGGTATGCAGATCATGTTAGTGACAGTTAGTCATTGGTTATCTCTCCTTATTCACTTGACAGGTATGTAAGAAAATCAATGCATATATTGGAAATACTAATAATATACTAATAAATACTAATATTGGTGCCGTTCCTGGGGTCACTATAGGACATATGATCTATTTTACAATAAACAAATAAAGTACTATATCGTCATATTATTGATTATTTTATACATGGTAGAGAATTAAGTATGATCAACATAACCAAAGCTTAGATGGAATTTAATATTTAATTAATTGAGCCTATTGGTTATTGCTGTGTCAAAGATTGGCCCATACCTTTTGTTTGCTATACATTTTAATACATTGCATTTGTAGAACACTTTTTATTTACTGACATGAATCAAAGCTCTTCACATTGTGAGCAACCATTGGATAATAAAAATAATTCCTTCTGATAAAGAACTGATCAAGTCATTCCTACGATTGCCAATATGACAAAAGAAAAGAAATGCTTTCCCTTATTTGGAGCGGTTACAGCAAAGATAATATTCCTCTCGTGTAACAGACATTGACCGGTGGTGCGTATCGGTAAAATCCACAGGCGTCGAATGTCACTTGGATCCTAACGCTCGGTCGTATATTTTTTTTTAACCAAAATATCGCACATACTTGTCAAAGACCATCAATAACTACTCCAATGTATTATTTTTCTCAGCTTTATTTCTCCCAAAACAAACACATTTACTGAGATATAGATTCCCTATTCCTGCGCAGAGAGGTTGACTCTGCATTCTGGAACGTACCCAGTGACCGAACCCGGAAGTTTGGGAATACAGCCAAAAAAGCTGTCGCTGATCCAGCAAGCTTCAACCAAGGCTCACTAGATAGCTAACAAACTGTCGTTGTACATGTAGCTATCTCGCATATTTCTGCGGATTCAAAATGGATGCGGAAACAGAGTGTTGCAAGTATGTATTTTGTAAGCACGTATTTTTGTTTTAACGTTACAATAAAAACGTGTCAGCAGAACTAGCTAACCGTTAGTTACCTATTCTTACTACTGTAGTTTGCTACGGCAGTTGGAGAATGCATGTCCTGCAGAATCATCACATGCTTTACGCTTGAGCTAGCTAGCTACATATCTAGCCATCAATCTTTGTAGAGCTAGTTCGAACGCGAGGCAGACGTTGATGTGTGACTGTGCTAAATTTGTCCATTAACTTGTTCATCAGTTGATCAAGTTTGAAATGTCTGTTGGCAGATGTCACCTCTTGGATTTGCCCTGGGAGGATGTGTTGGTAACGCACATCTTCTGCTACCTGCCATTACGCCAGCTGGTGCGGCTACAGAGAGTGAGCAAGCAGTTCTATGCCCTCATCCAGGTGTACCTGGCCAACTGTCGCACCTTTGACCTCACACAGGTAGGCCACACATGACCCATTCTATTTATTTCAGGATTTCCTTACAGTTTCTTGTACTTAAATGCTCATACACTATTTAGCCTAATACTCAGTTTAAGATCACACTCCTGTAATGTTCACAGATAGGGCCTAGCCTTCCCAAGGAGGCATTCTGCAACATACTAAGGGACAACAAAGTCCTACAGAACTTGTCCGTCCAGAACTGCTCCGATTGGGTGACAGACACGGAGCTGCTGCCTGTGATTGGCCAGAACCAGCACCTGCTGAGAGTAGACATGAGGGGATGTGACCGGCTGACCCGTCACTCCTTAGTAGCGGTGTCGTTGAGCTGCACACACCTGCAGTACCTGGGCCTGGCCCACTGTGAATGGGTGGACAGCCTGTCCATACGCAGCCTGGCTGACCACTGTGGGGGCCTGAGGTCCATCGACCTGACTGCCTGCCGCCAGCTCAAAGACGAGGCCATCTGCTATTTATCCAAGAAGTGTCTGAAGATGAGGTCGCTGTCTGTGGCGGTCAACGCCAACATTACAGACGTGTCTGTGGAGGAAGTGGCCAAGAACTGCAGGGAGCTGGAACAGCTGGACCTGACAGGCTGCCTGAGGGTTAGGAACGACTCCATCAGGTACTGTTGTTTTGATACACTGACTGCTCAAATCATTGGTATCATCTCTCTCTGTCTGTGTGTGCTTGTATTTTGCTAATGTAGGTTATCTATATACTAGTCATATATACTATTTAGGTTCTAGTCAGGTTCATATACTTATTCAGGTTCTAGTCAGGTTCATATACTTAGTCAGGTTAATATACTTAGTCAGGTTAATATACTAGTCAGGGTTATATACTATTTAGGCTCTAGTCAGGTTCATATATTTAGTCAGGTTAATATACTAATCAGCTTCTAGTCAGGATCATATACTAGTCAGGTTGATATACCAGTCAGGTTCGTGTACAAGGCAGGTTAATATACTCGTCAGGATCATATGCTAGTCAGGATCATGTACTAGTCTGGTTCATGTACTAGTCTGGTTCATGTACTAGTCTGGTTCATATACTAGTCTGGTTCATATACTAGTCAGGTTCATATACTAGTCTGGTTCATGTACTAGTCTGGTTCATGTACTAGTCTGGTTCATATACTAGTCTGGTTCATATACTAGTCTGGTTCATGTACTAGTCAGGTTCATATACTAGTCTGGTTCATATACTAGTCTGGTTCATGTACTAGTCTGGTTCATGTACTAGTCTGGTTCATATACTAGTCTGGTTCATATACTAGTCTGGTTCATGTACTAGTCTGGTTCATGTACTAGTCTGGTTCATGTACTAGTCTGGTTCATGTACTAGTCTGGTTCATGTACTAGTCTGGTTCATGTACTAGTCTGGTTCATATACTAGTCTGGTTCATATACTAGTCAGGTTCATATACTAGTCAGGTTCTAGTCTGGTTCATGTACTAGTCAGGTTAATGTACTAACCAGGTTCATGTACTAGCCAGGTTCTAGTCTGGTTCATTACCATGTTTGGTTCACATGCTAGTCTGGTACAGGTTCTAGTCAGGATCCTATACTAGTCAAGTTGATATACTAGTCAGGTTCTAGTCAGGTTCATATACTAGTCTAGGCTTTATACTGGGGAAGAGAAGGACATGTTTCATCCCTCTCCAGACAGTTGGGCGTGGCCACTGAGTGAGCATAAAATGACTTATGAAAACAATTCTCTCATTTAGAAAGATAAAATTACATTTTAATATTTTCACAAATAGTTTCATATTTAAACATTTCAATTGCATAACAATTTCATGTGAATCTGATAACTAGAATGTGTAGACTTTCCAAGATAGAATTTATGTCATCCTATCATCAGTAATAATGTCCCAGACGACAACTGATCTGACATCATATTCTTTAAGTAACAACGGACACTTTCAACTGGTTGGATTACAGAAATATTGTCCCATTCCCCAACCTTTTGATGTTACCATACTATCTCTATGTTAAAAAAAGGCTTTCCAAGAGTCCATTCTGTAGAGTAGAGAGAGAAAAGGTATTTATGGGGGAGGGGAGGGGGGGGGGGGTCATAAACCTCACCCAACAGGGTAATGTCATGACACATTTTTTAGATCATCTGCAATGGCACACCTGTAAGAACCCTCTTCGTGCTGTGTCCAGGACGGTCGCAGAGTACATCCTGCTCCAGCTTGCTTTGGATGAAGGGGAGACTGGCACTCCTACTTTGATATCCACTGGTAAACCTGCCCTTACACCTTTTGGTCCTGCTGTGTGTGTGTGCGTGCAGGACTGTTGCAGAGTACTGCCCCAAGCTGCAGTCTCTGAAGGTGAACCACTGTCACAACGTGACTGAGTCCAGTCTGGACCCCCTGCGGAAGAGGAACGTTGAGATTGACGTGGAGCCACCACTACAGAGGGCCCTTGTGCTGCTGCAGGTATGAGGGCGAAGGACGCACTCATGTACAAGTACTACTGTCATTTATAACACAACAATTAGTGTATTTGAAAAATCACATATCACCCTCCCCCCAATTAATAACATCGCGTTAATAACACGTTTTAATGTGAATGGCTGAACACACAGTGTCTTGTATTGTTTCACTGAGGCATTGATGAAAGCAATTGTACTGTAAGGACCGTACAAAACAAAATGTCCACCTGAAAGGATATGAAGTATCATCTATAATGTATTGTTGTTGTCTGTTTGTCTATTTCCCTGGTGATACTGCAGGATGTGGTGGGGTTCGCTCCCTTCATCAACCTCCAGATCTAGGCTAAAGTACATCTGTATTACTCATCCAACCAATTGGAAACAGGTAGGCTAGCTAGGCTAAATGACATCTGTATTATTCATCCAACCAATTGGAAACAGGTAGGCTAGCTAAGCTAAAGTACATCTGTATTACTCATCCAACCAATTGGAAACAGGTAGGCTAGCTAGGCTAAGGAACATCTGTATTACTCATCCAACCAATTGGAAACAGGTAGGCTGGCTAGGCTAGATAGAATATATCTGTATTACTCATCCTTCCAATTGGAAACAGGTAGGCTAGCTAGGCTAGAATACCTCTGTATTACTCATCCAACCAATTGGAAACAGGTAGGCTAGCTAGGCTAAAGTACATCTGTATTACTCATCCTTCCAACCAACTAGAAACAGGTAGGCTAGCTAGGCTTAAGGACATTGTATTACTCATCCAACCAACTAGAAACAGGTAGGCTAGCTAGGCTAAATTACATCTGTATTACTCATCCAACCAATTGGAAACAGGTAGGCTAGCTAAGCTAAATGACATCTGTATTACTCATCCTTCCAACCAACTAGAAACAGGTAGGCTAGCTAGGCTAAAGTACATCTGTATTACTCATCCAACCAATTGGAAACAGGTAGGCTAGCTAGGCTAAAGGACATCTGTATTACTCATCCAACCAATTGGAAACAGGTAGGCTAGCTAGGCTAAAGGACATCTGTATTACTCATCCAACCAATTGGAAACAGGTAGGCTAGCTAGGCTACAGGACATCTGTATTACTCATCCTTCCAACCAACTGGAAACAGGTAGGCTAGCTAGGCTAAAGTACATCTGTATTATTCATCCAACCAATTGGAAACAGGTAGGCTAGCTAGGCTAAAGTACATCTGTATTACTCATCCAACCAATTGGAAACAGGTAGGCTAGCTAGGCTAAAGGACATCTGTATTACTCATCCTTCCAACCAACTAGAAACAGGTAGGCTAGCTAGGCTAAAGTACATCTGTATTACTCATCCAACCAACTGGAAACAGGTAGGCTAGCTAGGCTAAAGGACATTGTATTACTCATCCAACCAACTGGAAACAGGTAGGCTAGCTAGGCTAAGGAACATCTGTATTACTCATCCAACCAACTGGAAACAGGTAGGCTAGCTCGCTAGCTAACACTTCTCAGAATCAGCTAAATATTTAAGTATTTTTGCTCTAAATACCTGTTTAGGTGTGTTCCTATGTATTCATGCAGTATAAATGTTATGTAACTACAAATCTCCTGAAGTGTGCACTTGTTCACTACTCCCCATATGTAAAGTATTGGATAGGTGTAGGTACGGGCTAGACAGTTTCCACAATATTTATTATACCAGTAATTACCAGTAAAAGCAGTGCGTACTTAGGGACAAAGGACAGAATATTGGGCTCTACTTTAATGTTCTGCAGTCTATGTAACCAGAGGTATTGTTTTTTTTTTGTGCAGGTTTTCCTCCACTAGGAGAATGACCTGTTTCAATTGAAACACACCCTGTGTATGCTGGGACATCAATTAAGCAATTCAAGAAACAAACAAAAACGGATGTATATGGGAAATATATTGTGAAACTTGTCTCTTTTATTTATTACAGTGATGTTGCAGATTATAATTATGCACTTAGGAAAAGACTGAAGGAAGCCGTGCACTTTTCAGTAACGCTGTCACGAGTCCAAAAGATTCCTGCGGTATTTAATTTGTATCTCATCACACACTAACAACACTTTAGATGGTCTTGTGATCTATAGCTTTTAAAAAAAGGACCGTTCCAACCAAAGGAGAAGCCGTAACTATAAGAGCATATTGTTGAGTTTTTGTGTGTTTATTGACATGTTACTCTGCTAAGTGTACGATACATACACCTCTAAATGTCTCATACAGATTAGCTTGGTAAACTTTTATATATTAGGTAAGTAAATGTTTTATATTCGGTAAATAAACGTTTTATATTGTGTGTTTGCATTGACCTTACATTGACTGAAACTCTTCTCTTCGTACAATATTATTTTTAATGGTTAGTTGAGCTGATCAGTCTTGGCCCAGCCCACCATTTTGTTAAAATGTGTCATTTTAACATGTTATAAGACTCTGTATACCGTGATCTTGAACTCCTCCTTTTGCCTGTTTACTTCAGGAAATCTGCTTTTCTATGTTGAATGTCTGAAAACATGTAGGTCTAGTTGTAAAACGACATTTTAGTTCCATAAGCTTTCTCATATGGTAGGCTATGAAGAAGGACACGTTTCTGTTTGTAATATGTGACTATTGAAAAACAATCTCAGTTTTACATCTGGGAAGAAACATGAGAGGAACATGCAGTGTAAAGTCTATGTTAATGTGATCACCCCACGTTGTATTGTTCCACTGAGGAGTTACAGTATTGAAACTAGTTGTATTCCATGTGTAATAAGGGACCATCCAATCATGTCTATCTGAGAATATAAAGCACTATCTATAACCAATGAGCGTTTTTATCTTTGTCTTGCTAGTTATCTTACTACGTTCTCTGGGTGGCAGTTGGAAGGAACAGGACTTCTCTTTGTGTAAACATAACATTACAACCGGAAGGAATGCTCTCTCCCTGTAACAAACAGATGGCTGTACATGTGCACGGCATTGAACTTTAAGTGAAAACGTACTTAAATTCAGGCATGGAAGGTGACACTGTTCTTCTAATTATCCCACAATGCTTCACTGCGAATTGAGAAGTGGGGTATTTTTACTGTCACAGTACTCGGCCTCCTGACTGTTAATGCAACAGGCTAGGAGCAACACAGGGTCAGTTTTACAGCCTTACCCTTGTAACAGTTTAGGGGTTAAATGCCTTGCTCAAGGCCACAATGGCAGTAGGGGATGGCACCAACCCTGTGCCTGTTGTCTTTTAGATGCTGTGCTTGATTTAGTTTGCCTGGTGCAATGCAATCAATGGAATAATCCAAAAAGTGCAAACCCCACTCACCCATCTGGCAAACCCCACTCACCCATCTGGCAAACCCCACTCACCCATCTGGTAAACCCCACTCACCCATCTGGCAAACCCCACTCACCCATCTGGCAAACCCCACTCACCCATCTGGCACTCCCAGACAGGCTCAAGCAAACGCTCAAACAACAAGCTGAATGAAATCAACTTGAACTTTTAACACTGTTGGTCTTACTTCAGGAACCCTCACATGCTGACAGCTCTCTGACTAGCTGGAGGACCCAGTGTTACACCTCAACAGGAATATTATGCCAGTAAATATCTGAAGGAAGATGCACAAACATACAGAGACAGTCCCTGAGGTAACCAAATACTGTATATTTTGAAGTGTTCTTGTGGGTTAGCTAAGGCTTAATGCCCGAGGAGGCAGAGTAGCCTATAATGCTTTTGAGAATAGAATGTTGATGTCTGGACGATGTAGAAACGATGTAGAATTGCATCATTTAAAATGTAGTATCTGAAAAAAAATATATGTCTGCAAGACGTCTTTCCAATTAACAAACTATGTCTAAACTGCATTATCCCAATGCGTAATGGTTACATCGTGCCTACGTTGGGCAGAGGTTTGTGTGCTATCTGGGATCGGGCATCAAATTAGCACGAAATGACAAGGGGGTGGGGGAGAGAGAACATCATCATTGAAAGCACATAGAACATCATACATATTTATTACCTGATGATCTTCCTTGATTTTGGGGGGCGGCAGGTAGACTAGTGGTTAGAACGTTGGGCCAGTATCCGAAAGGTTGCTGGATTGAATCCACGAGTTGTCAAGAGTAAAAAATCTGTCGTTCTGCCCCTGAACAAGGCAGTTTTAAATATTTTTTTTAACCTTTATTTAACTAGGCAAGTCAGTTAAGAACAAATTCTTATTTTCAATGACGGTTAACTGCCTGTTCAGGGGCAGAATGACAGATTTTTACCTTGTCAGCTCGGGGATATAAACTTGCAACCTTTCGGTTATTAGGCCAACGCGCTAACCACTAGGCTACCCTGCCGCCCCAGTTAACTCACTGGTCCTAGGCTGTCATTGTAAATAAGAATTTGTTCTCAACTAACTTGCCTACTAGACTGTGGAGTTTTTCAGGATAAAAAATGAACAGAATGGAGCTAAAAGCACAGCCAAAGTCATAGAGGACAACCTGGTTCAGTCTGCTTTCCACCAGACGCTGGGAGATGACATCACCTTTCAGCTGGACAATACCCTACAACACAGTCTATTTTAATGTGATCACCCCACGTTGTATTGTTCAACTGAGGAGTTGCAGTATTGAAACTAGTTGTATTCAATGTGTAATAAGGACCATCCAATCATGTCTATCTGAGAATATTTATACACTGGAGTTGTATACCAAGACGACATTGAATGTTCCTGAGGGGCCTAGTTACAGTTTTGACTTGAAATCTGTTTGAAAATCTATGGCAAGACTTGAAAGTGTCTGTCTAGCAATGATCAACAACCAACTAACCACGGCCTGATAGCTATCTAGAGCATATTGGACTGTTAGCTGATCCATCGTCAAGTTTCTTGGACCACTATACCCATTTTGCCAATTGGACTTAGACCCCTCTGCTACTTGGAACCCTACTAATTCCACGACTGGTCTATCGACATCACTGCATTAGGAGGCAAAAACAGACTTTCCCCTATCGCGACGTACCTCTAAGGCCCTTCTGCTAGCTGCTAACTGCTAGCTTGCTAGCCCCGGCCTGCTAACTGTCTGAATCGCTGTGTCCCCAGCCAGCCCAACCACTCACTGGACCCATACAATCACTTGGCTATGCATGCCTCTCCCTAATATCAATATGCCTTGTCCATCACTGTCCTGGTTAGTGATTACTGTCTTATTTCACTGTAGCCCTGATCAATATGCCTTAATCAACCATGTTGTTCCACCTCCCACATATGCGATGACATCACCTGGTTTAAACATCTCTAGAGACTATATCTCTCTCTTCATTACTCAATGCCTAGGTTTACCTCCAATGTACTCTCTTCCTACCAAACCTTTGTCTGTACATTATGCCTTGAATCTATGCTATCGTGCCCAGAATCCTGCTCCCTTTACTCTCTGTTCCCGAACGTGCTAGACGGCCAGTTCTCATAGCCTTTAGCCGTACCCTTATCCTACTTCTCCTCTGTTCCTCTGGTGATGTAGAGGTTAAAACTTCTTAGGGCTGTAATCCCGTTTAACGGGATGATATGACAACAGCCAGTGAAATTCAAAACAATAGAAATCTCATAATTCAAATTCCTCAAACATACATGTATCGTATACCATTTTTAAATGTAATCTTGTTGTTAATCCCACCAAAGTGTCCGATTTCAAATAGGCTTTACAGCAAAAGCACCACAAATGGTTATGTTAGGTCAGAGCCAAGCCACAGAAAAACACAGCCATTTTTCCAGCCAAAGAGAGGAGTCACGAAAAGCACAAATAGAGATCAAATTTATGACTAACCTTTGATGATCTTCATCAGATGACACTCATAGGTCTTCATGTTATACAATACATGTATGTTTTGTTCGATAAAGTGCATATTTATATTTAAAAAATCTCAGTACACATTGGCACATTATGTTCACTAGTTCCAAAAACATCCGGTGATATTGCAGAGAGCCACAACAGTTTACAGAAATACTCATTCGAAATGTCAATGAAAATACAATTGTTAGACATGTAAATATAGATACACTTCTCCTTAATGCAACCGCTGTGTCAGATTTCAAAAAAGCTTTACAGAAAAAGCAAACCATGCAATAATCTGAGTACAGCTTTCAGATAACAAAGCAGCCAAAAAGATATCCGCCATATTGGGTAGTCAACATTAGTCATAAATAGCATTATAAATATTCACTTTGATGATCTTCATCAGAATGCGCTCCCAGGAATCCCAGTTCCACATTAAATGTTTGATTTGTTCGATAATGTCCATCATTTTTGTCCAAAGAGCTACTTTTGTTAGCGCGTTTGGTAAACAAATCCAAATCCAAAGTAATGAAGCGCGTTCCCTAGTTGCAGACGAAATGTCAAAAAGTTCCGTTACTGTCCGTAGCAACATGTCAAACGATGTATGGAATCAATCTTTATGATGTATTTAACATAAAACTTCAATAATATTCCAACCGGAGAATTCCTTTGTCTTCAGAAAAGCAAAGGAACGCAGCTACCTCTCATGTGAAATGCGCATGACCAGCACGTGACTGCTGGCAGACTTCTGACTCATTCCTCTCTCATTCGGTCCCACTTCACAGTAGAATCCTCAAACAAGTTTCTAAAGACGGTTGACATCTAGTGGAACAACATATCCCACTGTGTATTCAATAGGGGCTGGATTGAAAATCCACCAACCTCAGATTTTCCACTTCCTGTTTGGATTTCTTCTCAGGTTTTTTCCTGCCATATGAGTTCTGTTATACTCACAGACATCATTCAAACAGTTTTACAAACTTCAGGGTGTTTTCTATCCCTAACGAATAATAATATGCATATATTAGAAACTCGGACTGAGGAGCAGGCAGTTTACTTTGAGCACCTCTGGGCACCTTTCATCCCAGCTACTCAATACTGCCCCTGCAGCCATAAGAAGTTAATCCAGGACCTGCAGTGCCTAGCTCCACTCCTACTCCCCAGGTGCTCTCATTTGTTGACTTCTTTAACCGTAAAATCCTTGGCTTCATGCATGTTAACATTAGAAGCCTACTCCCTAAGTTTGCTTTATTTACTGCTTTAGCACATTCTGCCAACCCGGATGTCTTAGCCGTGTCTGAATCCTGGCTTAGGAAAACCACCAAAAACCCTAAAATTTCCATCCCTAACTATAACATTTTCCACCAAGATAGAACTGCCAAAGGGGGCTGTGTTGCAATCTACTGCAGAGATAGCCTGCAGGGTTCTGTCTTACTATCCAGGTCTGTAAACAAAACAATTCGAGCGTCTACTTCTAAAAATGCACCTTTCCAGAAACAAGTCTCTCACCGTTGTCGCTTGTTGTAGACCACCCTCTGCCCCCAGCTGTGCCCTGGACACCACCCTCTGCCCCCCATCTATATTCTGAGCTCGTGTTGCTAGGTGACCTAAACTGGGAGATGCTTTAACACCCCGGCCATCCTACAGTCTAAGCTTGATGCCCTCAATCTCCCACAAATTATCTATGAACCTACCAGGTACAAACCCAAATCCGTAAACATGGGCACCCTCATAGATATTATCCTAACTAACTCGCCCTCCAAATACACCTCTAGCCCATCCAATCTCCCCATACTGTATTTATTTATCTTGCGCCTTTGCACCCCAGTATCTCAACTTGCACATTCATCCTCTGCACATCCTACCATTCCAGTGTTTAATTGCTATATTGTAATTACTTTGCCACCACGGCCTATTTACTGCCTAACCTCTCTTATCCTACCTCATTTGCACACATTGTATATCGATTTTCCTACTGTATTATCGATTGTATGTTTGTTTATTCCATGTAAAACTCTTTGTTGTTGTATGTGTCGAACTGCTATGCTTTATCTTGGCCAGGTCGCAGTTGCAAATGAGAACTTGTTCTCAACTAGCCTACCTGGTTAAATAAAGGTGTTCTCAACTAGCCTACCTGGTTAAATAAAGGTGTTCTCAACTGGCCTACCTGGTTAAATAAAGGTGTTCTCAACTAGCCTACCTGGTTAAATAAAGGTGTTCTCAACTAGCCTACCTGGTTAAATAAAGGTGTTCTCAACTAGCCTCCCTGGTTATATAAAGGTGTTCTCAACTAGCCTACCTGGTTAAATAAAGGTGTTCTCAACTAGCCTACCTGGTTAAATAAAGGTGTTCTCAACTGGCCTACCTGGTTAAATAAAGGTGTTCTCAACTAGCCTACCTGGTTAAATAAAGGTGTTCTCAACTAGCCTACCTGGTTAAATAAAGGTGTTCTCAACTAGCCTAACTGGTTAAATAAAGGTGTTCTCAACTAGCCTACCTGGTTAAATAAAGGTGTTCTCAACTAGCCTACCTGGTTAAATAAAGGTGTTCTCAACTAGCCTACCTGGTTAAATAAAGGTGTTCTCAACTAGACTACCTGGTTAAATAAAGGTGTTCTCAACTAGCCTACCTGGTTAAATAAAGGTGTTCTCAACTAGCCTACCTGGTTAAATAAAGGTGTTCTCAACTAGCCTACCTGGTTAAATAAAGGTGTTCTCAACTAGCCTACCTGGTTAAATAAAGGTGTTCTCAACTAGCCTACCTGGTTAAATAAAGGTGTTCTCAACTGGCCTACCTGGTTAAATAAAGGTGTTCTCAACTGGCCTACCTGGTTAAATAAAGGTGTTCTCAACTAGCCTACCTGGTTAAATAAAGGTGTTCTCAACTAGCCTACCTGGTTAAATAAAGGTGTTCTCAACTAGCCTACCTGGTTAAATAAAGGTGTTCTCAACTAGCCTACCTGGTTAAATAAAGGTGTTCTCAACTAGCCTACCTGGTTAAATAAAGGTGTTCTCAACTAGCCTACCTGGTTAAATAAAGGTGTTCTCAACTAGCCTACCTGGTTAAATAAAGGTGTTCTCAACTGGCCTACCTGGTTAAATAAAGGTGTTCTCAACTAGCCTACCTGGTTAAATAAAGGTGTTCTCAACTAGCCTACCTGGTTAAATAAAGGTGTTCTCAACTAGCCTACCTGGTTAAATAAAGGTGTTCTCAACTAGTCTACCTGGTTAAATAAAGGTGTTCTCAACTAGCCTCCCTGGTTAAATAAAGGTGTTCTCAACTAGCCTACCTGGTTAAATAAATGTGTTCTCAACTAGCCTACCTGGTTAAATAAAGGTGTTCTCAACTAGTCTACCTGGTTAAATAAAGGTGTTCTCAACTAGCCTACCTGGTTAAATAAAGGTGTTCTCAACTAGCCTACCTGGTTAAATAAAGGTGTTCTCAACTAGCCTACCTGGTTAAATAAAGGTGTTCTCAACTGGCCTACCTGGTTAAATAAAGGTGTTCTCAACTAGCCTACCTGGTTAAATAAAGGTGTTCTCAACTAGCCTACCTGGTTAAATAAAGGTGTTCTCAACTAGCCTACCTGGTTAAATAAAGGTGTTCTCAACTAGCCTACCTGGTTAAATAAAGGTGTTCTCAACTAGCCTACCTGGTTAAATAAAGGTGTTCTCAACTAGCCTACCTGGTTAAATAAAGGTGTTCTCAACTAGCCTACCTGGTTAAATAAAGGTGTTCTCAACTAGCCTACCTGGTTAAATAAAGGTGTTCTCAACTAGCCTACCTGGTTAAATAAAGGTGTTCTCAACTAGCCTACCTGGTTAAATAAAGGTGTTCTCAACTAGCCTCCCTGGTTATATAAAGGTGTTCTCAACTAGCCTACCTGGTTAAATAAAGGTGTTCTCAACTAGCCTACCTGGTTAAATAAAGGTGTTCTCAACTGGCCTACCTGGTTAAATAAAGATGTTCTCAACTGGCCTACCTGGTTAAATAAAGGTGTTCTCAACTAGCCTACCTGATTAAATAAAGGTGTTCTCAACTGGCCTACCTGGTTAAATAAAGGTGTTCTCAACTAGCCTACCTGGTTAAATAAAGGTGAAATATATATATATATATTTTAAATATAACAGTTACATCAGGTTGTCTGGACCAGAACACACTGCAGGTCTGGTACAACAGTTACATCAGGTTGTCTGGACCAGAACACACTGCAGGTCTGGTACAACAGTTACATCAGGTGGTCTGGACCAGAACACACTGCAGGTCTGGTACAACAGTTACATCAGGTTGTCTGGACCAGAACACACTGCAGGTCTGGTACAACAGTTACATCAGGTTGTCTGGACCAGAACACACTGCAGGTCTGGTACAACAGTTACATCAGGTTGTCTGGACCAGAACACACTGCAGGTCTGGTACAACAGTTACATCAGGTGATCTGGACCAGAACACACTGCAGGTCTGGTACAACAGTTACATCAGGTTTTCTGGACCAGAACACACTGCAGGTCTGGTACAACAGTTACATCAGGTGGTCTGGACCAGAACACACTGCAGGTCTGGTACAACAGTTACATCAGGTGGTCTGGACCAGAACACACTGCAGGTCTGGTACAACAGTTACATCAGGTCGTCTGGACCAGAACACACTGCAGGTCTGGTACAACAGTTACATCAGGTGGTCTGGACCAGAACACACTGCAGGTCTGGTACAACAGTTACATCAGGTCGTCTGGACCAGAACACACTGCAGGTCTGGTACAACAGTTACATCAGGTGGTCTGGACCAGAACACACTGCAGGTCTGGTACAACAGTTACATCAGGTGGTCTGGACCAGAACACACTGCAGGTCTGGTACAACAGTTACATCAGGTGGTCTGGACCAGAACACACTGCAGGTCTGGTACAACAGTTACATCAGGTGGTCTGGACCAGAACACACTGCAGGTCTGGTACAACAGTTACATCAGGTCGTCTGGACCAGAACACACTGCAGGTCTGGTACAACAGTTACATCAGGTCGTCTGGACCAGAACACACTGCAGGTCTGGTACAACAGTTACATCAGGTCGTCTGGACCAGAACACACTGCAGGTCTGGTACAACAGTTACATCAGGTGGTCTGGACCAGAACACACTGCAGGTCTGGTACAACAGTTACATCAGGTGGTCTGGACCAGAACACACTGCAGGTCTGGTACAACAGTTACATCAGGTTGTCTGGACCAGAACACACTGCAGGTCTGGTACAACAGTTACATCAGGTCGTCTGGACCAGAACACACTGCAGGTCTGGTACAACAGTTACATCAGGTGGTCTGGACCAGAACACACTGCAGGTCTGGTACAACAGTTACATCAGGTGGTCTGGACCAGAACACACTGCAGGTCTGGTACAACAGTTACATCAGGTTGTCTGGACCAGAACACACTGCAGGTCTGGTACAACAGTTACATCAGGTGGTCTGGACCAGAACACACTGCAGGTCTGGTACAACAGTTACATCAGGTGGTCTGGACCAGAACACACTGCAGGTCTGGTACAACAGTTACATCAGGTGGTCTGGACCAGAACACACTGCAGGTCTGGTACAACAGTTACATCAGGTGGTCTGGACCAGAACACACTGCAGGTCTGGTACAACAGTTACATCAGGTTGTCTGGACCAGAACACACTGCAGGTCTGGTACAACAGTTACATCAGGTTGTCTGGACCAGAACACACTGCAGGTCTGGTACAACAGTTACATCAGGTGGTCTGGACCAGAACACACTGCAGGTCTGGTACAACAGTTACATCAGGTCGTCTGGACCAGAACACACTGCAGGTCTGGTACAACAGTTACATCAGGTGGTCTGGACCAGAACACACTGCAGGTCTGGTACAACAGTTACATCAGGTTGTCTGGACCAGAACACACTGCAGGTCTGGTACAACAGTTACATCAGGTGGTCTGGACCAGAACACACTGCAGGTCTGGTACAACAGTTACATCAGGTGGTCTGGACCAGAACACACTGCAGGTCTGGTACAACAGTTACATCAGGTGGTCTGGACCAGAACACACTGCAGGTCTGGTACAACAGTTACATCAGGTGGTCTGGACCAGAACACACTGCAGGTCTGGTACAACAGTTACATCAGGTGATCTGGACCAGAACACACTGCAGGTCTGGTACAACAGTTACATCAGGTTGTCTGGACCAGAACACACTGCAGGTCTGGTACAACAGTTACATCAGGTGGTCTGGACCAGAACACACTGCAGGTCTGGTACAACAGTTACATCAGGTGGTCTGGACCAGAACACACTGCAGGTCTGGTACAACAGTTACATCAGGTGGTCTGGACCAGAACACACTGCAGGTCTGGTACAACAGTTACATCAGGTCGTCTGGACCAGAACACACTGCAGGTCTGGTACAACAGTTACATCAGGTCGTCTGGACCAGAACACACTGCAGGTCTGGTACAACAGTTACATCAGGTCGTCTGGACCAGAACACACTGCAGGTCTGGTACAACAGTTACATCAGGTCGTCTGGACCAGAACACACTGCAGGTCTGGTACAACAGTTACATCAGGTCGTCTGGACCAGAACACACTGCAGGTCTGGTACAACAGTTACATCAGGTGGTCTGGACCAGAACACACTGCAGGTCTGGTACAACAGTTACATCAGGTGGTCTGGACCAGAACACACTGCAGGTCTGGTACAACAGTTACATCAGGTTGTCTGGACCAGAACACACTGCAGGTCTGGTACAACAGTTACATCAGGTGGTCTGGACCAGAACACACTGCAGGTCTGGTACAACAGTTACATCAGGTGGTCTGGACCAGAACACACTGCAGGTCTGGTACAACAGTTACATCAGGTGGTCTGGACCAGAACACACTGCAGGTCTGGTACAACAGTTACATCAGGTGGTCTGGACCAGAACACACTGCAGGTCTGGTACAACAGTTACATCAGGTTGTCTGGACCAGAACACACTGCAGGTCTGGTACAACAGTTACATCAGGTTGTCTGGACCAGAACACACTGCAGGTCTGGTACAACAGTTACATCAGGTGGTCTGGACCAGAACACACTGCAGGTCTGGTACAACAGTTACATCAGGTGGTCTGGACCAGAACACACTGCAGGTCTGGTACAACAGTTACATCAGGTGGTCTGGACCAGAACACACTGCAGGTCTGGTACAACAGTTACATCAGGTGGTCTGGACCAGAACACACTGCAGGTCTGGTACAACAGTTACATCAGGTTGTCTGGACCAGAACACACTGCAGGTCTGGTACAACAGTTACATCAGGTTGTCTGGACCAGAACACACTGCAGGTCTGGTACAACAGTTACATCAGGTGGTCTGGACCAGAACACACTGCAGGTCTGGTACAACAGTTACATCAGGTGATCTGGACCAGAACACACTGCAGGTCTGGTACAACAGTTACATCAGGTGGTCTGGACCAGAACACACTGCAGGTCTGGTACAACAGTTACATCAGGTGGTCTGGACCAGAACACACTGCAGGTCTGGTACAACAGTTACATCAGGTGGTCTGGACCAGAACACACTGCAGGTCTGGTACAACAGTTACACAGGTTGTCTGGACCAGAACACACTGCAGGTCTGGTACAACAGTTACATCAGGTGGTCTGGACCAGAACACACTGCAGGTCTGGTACAACAGTTACATCAGGTGGTCTGGACCAGAACACACTGCAGGTCTGGTACAACAGTTACATCAGGTCGTCTGGACCAGAACACACTGCAGGTCTGGTACAATAGTTACATCAGGTGGTCTGGACCAGAACACACTGCAGGTCTGGTACAACAGTTACATCAGGTTGTCTGGACCAGAACACACTGCAGGTCTGGTACAACAGTTACATCAGGTGGTCTGGACCAGAACACACTGCAGGTCTGGTACAACAGTTACATCAGGTCGTCTGGACCAGAACACACTGCAGGTCTGGTACAACAGTTACATCAGGTGGTCTGGACCAGAACACACTGCAGGTCTGGTACAACAGTTACATCAGGTCGTCTGGACCAGAACACACTGCAGGTCTGGTACAACAGTTACATCAGGTGGTCTGGACCAGAACACACTGCAGGTCTGGTACAACAGTTACATCAGGTTGTCTGGACCAGAACACACTGCAGGTCTGGTACAACAGTTACATCAGGTGGTCTGGACCAGAACACACTGCAGGTCTGGTACAACAGTTACATCAGGTCGTCTGGACCAGAACACACTGCAGGTCTGGTACAACAGTTACATCAGGTGGTCTGGACCAGAACACACTGCAGGTCTGGTACAACAGTTACATCAGGTGGTCTGGACCAGAACACACTGCAGGTCTGGTACAACAGTTACATCAGGTCGTCTGGACCAGAACACACTGCAGGTCTGGTACAACAGTTACATCAGGTCGTCTGGACCAGAACACACTGCAGGTCTGGTACAACAGTTACATCAGGTGGTCTGGACCAGAACACACTGCAGGTCTGGTACAACAGTTACATCAGGTGGTCTGGACCAGAACACACTGCAGGTCTGGTACAACAGTTACATCAGGTTGTCTGGACCAGAACACATTGCAGGTCTGGTACAACAGTTACATCAGGTGGTCTGGACCAGAACACACTGCAGGTCTGGTACAACAGTTACATCAGGTCGTTCTTCTCCACATCTCTTTTGGACTTCCTGGATATCTCTTCCCATCCCGTGTCCAGTGTGTAGGTTAATTGCAGGCGGTGTTTTGGTGATAGTCTGCATACTATATGTCCCAGCTATTGCCATGTTTTGTTCTTCACCATCAAGGTCAAGGCTGCTGTTGTCTGTCTCAAATTAAACGTCCCCTCAGACAGATCTTTACTCATCCACTGTCAGTGGTATTGTGTATATGTTCTGCCACAGACAGTACCCAACCCTCTGAAACACTGTTCACGTAACAGGCAATTAAACTATATTTCATCTGAAAATGTTTATTGAAAACATAAATACATTTGCCCAATAAGCACTTATTGTCTTTAAAAGACATTGTTACAGTTGTTGTTTAGCTAAAATGGTTCTATATAGATTTTTTTTAAGGGCTCTCCTATATTAAGAATACAATAAAACTATTTTTAGTTGTATCCAGATATTTATTTTCTAAGAGTATAGTGAGTGACATTGTGTGCATTGAGTGTTGACTTATTTGATGACCTGGAGCGTAGATGGAAGGGTTTCTGAAGAATCCATTTACATCATGTTTTTGTACCAAGATTAGCCAAAATAATTTGT
This sequence comes from Oncorhynchus mykiss, assembly GCF_013265735.2. Lineage (NCBI taxonomy): Eukaryota > Metazoa > Chordata > Actinopteri > Salmoniformes > Salmonidae > Oncorhynchus > Oncorhynchus mykiss. Next base: position 89,785,612 of record NC_048565.1, on the reverse strand, counting down.
TCTTAGGGAACTTCTTAGGGGGTTGGGGGTGTGGAAATGACCTGGACAGGTAGGATGACCGATGTAACAGCAGAGAGAAATGACCTGGACAGGTAGGATGACCGATGTAACAGCAGAGAGAAATGACCTGGACAGGTAGGATGACCGATGTAACAGCAGAGAGAAATGACCTGGACAGGTAGGATGACCGATGTAACAGCAGAGAGAAATGATCTGGACAGGTAGGATGACCGATGTAACAGCAGAGAGAAATGACCTGGACAGGTAGGATGACAGATGTAACAGCAGAGAGAAATGACCTGGACAGGTAGGATGACCGATGTAACAGCAGAGAGAAATGACCTGGACAGGTAGGATGACCGATGTAACAGCAGAGAGAAATGACCTGGACAGGTAGGATGACAGATGTAACAGCAGAGAGAAATGACCTGGACAGGTAGGATGACCGATGTAACAGCAGAGAGAAATGACCTGGACAGGTAGGATGACCGATGTAACAGCAGAGAGAAATGACCTGGACAGGTAGGATGACCGATGTAACAGCAGAGAGAAATGACCTGGACAGGTAGGATGACCGATGTAACAGCAGAGAGAAATGACCTGAACAGGTAGGATGACAGATGTAACAGCAGAGAGAAATGACCTGGACAGGTAGGATGACCGATGTAACAGCAGAGAGAAATGACCTGGACAGGTAGGATGACCGATGTAACAGCAGAGAGAAATGACCTGGACAGGTAGGATGACAGATGTAACAGCAGAGAGAAATGACCTGGACAGGTAGGATGACAGATGTAACAGCAGAGAGAAATGACCTGGACAGGTAGGATGACATATGTAACAGCAGAGAGAAATGACCTGGACAGGTAGGATGACCGATGTAACAGCAGAGAGAAATGACCTGGACAGGTAGGATGACCGATGTAACAGCAGAGAGAAATGACCTGGACAGGTAGGATGACCGATGTAACAGCAGAGAGACAACTCAGTCTCTGGACCTCCTAGCAGACTGTTTCCACCAACTCCACAATCTCCAGGTTAGTTGAACTTTATTATTATTGTTGTCCGAGGAGGAAGGGTTTTCCTGACCATGTGTGTCTGCTTCTGCTTTGCTTGTTCTTCGGAGTCTGGAACGACCGGGTTACTGTACAATGACTGTGACAACTGCTGATGTAAAAAAAATGATTTAGAAATGAATTTGGTTGATTGGTTGATTGGTTGGTTAATTGATTGACTTATTGTCCAACCTGGATGGGGGTGTTTTTTTTGTGTAGGAAAGGATGAGGTGACAGGGTGTGTTAGTGCTGGTCACTCTGCTGGGTTTCCTGTTGGCAAACCAGCTCAACCAGGTTAAGGCTAAGGAAGGTATGTCAAGTGCGTGTGTGTTTGTGCGTGTGTGTACATTTTTTCCAACCTTATCAGGACCACAATCTCCTGACAAGTCTCTAGAATCTCCTGACAAGCCACTAGAATGTCCTGACAAGTCATTAGAATGTCCTGACAAGTCACTAGAATGTCCTGACAAGCTACTAGAATGTCCTGAAAAGCCACTAGAATGTCCTGACAAGTCATTAGAATGTCCTGACAAGTCATTAGAATGTCCTGACAAGTCATTAGAATGTCCTGACAAGTCACTAGAATCTCCTGACAAGCCACTAGAATGTCCTGACAAGTCATTAGAATGTCCTGACAAGTCATTAGAATGTCCTCACAAGTCATTAGAATGTCCTGACAAGTCACTAGAATGTCCTGACAAGTCACTAGAATGTCCTGACAAGTCACTAGAATGTCCTGACAAGTCACTAGAATGTCCTGACAAGTCACTAGAATGTCCTGACAAGTCACTAGAATGTCCTGACAAGTCATTAGAATGTCCTGACAAGTCATTAGAATGTCCTGACAAGTCATTAGAATGTCCTGACAAGTCATTAGAATGTCCTGACAAGTCATTAGAATGTCCTCACAAGTCATTAGAATGTCCTGACAAGTCACTAGAATGTCCTGACAAGTCACTAGAATGTCCTGACAAGTCACTAGAATGTCCTGACAAGTCACTAGAATGTCCTGACAAGTCATTAGAATGTCCTGACAAGTCATTAGAATGTCCTCTTTCTGGGCTGTCAGTGGGCCCAGAAAACTGGATTCTGCAGAGATTGATCCTATTGCTGACAAGCAGGGTAAGAGTGTATGTTTCTCTATAGATAGATAGATAGATAGATAGATAGATAGATCTATCTATCTATCTATCTATCTATCTATCTATCTATCTATCTATCTATCTATCTATCTATCTATCTATCTATCTATCTATCTATCTATCTATCTCTCTCTCTCTCTCTCTCTCTCTCTCTCTCTCTCTCTCTCTCTCTCTCTCTCTCTCTCTCTCTCTCTCTCTCTCTCTCTCTCTCTCTCTCTCTCTCTCTCTCTCTCTCTCTCTGATAATAGACACTTGTGTTTAATTTTTAATAACTTTGACAGATCAGTAGTTGTCATCATGTTGCTAGGTAGAGTAGGGTGATATGCTAGTTTACACACTCTGTATGTGTCCTAAATGGCACTCTATTCTGTCCAGAACCCTGTGGTGTCTGGTCTAAAGTAGTGCACTGCATAGAGAATGTGGTACCATTTGGAATGCAGTCTATCATGTACTTCCTGCTGACTTTATAGATCAAAGGTCACATTGGGGGATCTAGACACGGAGCAACAGGAAGATCAAAGGTCACATTGGGGGAACAAGACACTGGGTAACAGATAACATTTCACTATCTCTGCTCTGACTCTACCTTGTGAACATGAATTGTAGTTACGTCTTTGGTTTCTGGGATTCATCTGACTACTTAATTAATAAACTTTCACTTTAAAGTTAAAATCCTTAGTTGCCACATACAGTTTTGGACTTATAAATGAACGTTATATCCATTCATTCTCCAAGAAAATAACTTACAAATGCATCATGAGCAGTCTGAGAACTTGAGCACTCTGGATCAGGTTTTCATCAAGGATCTCTCTGTACTTTGCTCTGTTCACCTTTCTCTCGATCCTGACTAGTCACTGAAAAACATCCCCACAGCATGATGCTGCCACCACCATGCTTCATCATAGGGATGGTGTATGTTTCCTCCAGAGCGCTCAGGACCTCAGACTGGGGTGAAGGTTCACCTTCCAACAGGACAACGACCCTAAACACTCAGCCAAGACAACGCAGGTGTGGCTTTGGGACAAGTCTCTGAATGTCCTTGAGTGGCCCAGCCAGAGACCAGACTTTAACCCGATTGAATATCTCTGGAGAGACCGGAAATAGCTGTGCCACAACGCTCCCCATCCAACCTGACAGAGCTTGAGAGAATCTGCTGAGAAGATTGGGACAAACTCCCCAAATACAGGTGTGCCAAGCTTGTAGCATCATGCCCAAGAAGACACAAGGCTGTAATCGCGGCCAAAGGTGCTTCAACAAAGTACTGAGTAAAGGGTCTGAATACTTATGTAAATGTGATATTTCAGTTTTTTTATTTTTAAAAATAAATGTTCAACAATTTCCTGTTTTTGCTTTGTCATTATGGGGTATTGTGATGTCATTATGGGGTATTGTGATGTCATTATGGGGTATTGTGATGTCATTATGGGGTATTGTGTGTAGATTGATGAGGCAAAAAAACAATTAACTCCATTTTAGAATAAGGCTGTAACTTAAACAAAATGTGGGAAAAGTCAAGGTGTCTGAATACTTGCTGAATGCACCGTATGGGCCACAGGAAGATTGATGTGGAGCGTGTCCACAGGACTTGAAAACCCACCACCGGCCCAGGTGACAGGCCCAGGCCAATAGGCCCAGGTCAATAGGCCCAGGCCGATAGGCCCAGGCCGATAGTGGTCAAGTTCCTGAGGTTCAAGGGCAAGGTAGCTGTTCTGGAAAGAGCCAAGATCTTGAGAGGAACGTATATCTTCCTCAACGAGGACTATCCTGAAGCCAAAAGAGGAAAGATCTGATCCCAGTCATGAAAGCTGCCCGAGTGCGCGTGGGGACATTGCTTACATCTGCTATGACAGACTCATTGTCCATCCTCCCTCCCAGAAGCCTGGAAGGGATGAGCGAGTCAAGCCTATGGGTTCGTAGCTTCAACCCCAAAACACACACACACACACACGCACACACACACACACACACACACACACACACCAATTGATTAATAGACTGCTGAATGTAGATATTTTTATCTTGCTTTGTTTGCTCTTTTCAGTATTATGTCTATCTGATAAGATACCCAGGAAAGGGCTGAAAATAGCCCATATTATTATATGAGGCCTTAGAAATAAGGTTCATGAAATCAATAACTTGCTAACATCAGATAACATTCATATATTAGCCATTTCTGAGACTCACTTATATAGTTCATGTGATGATATAACAGTAGCAATACAAGGATATAACATCGATAGAAGGGATAGAAATTCTTATGGGGGAGGTGTTGCTGCATTCAGAGCCATGTTCCTGTAATGCTCAGAGAAGATCTTATGGGGGAGGTGTTGCTGCATTCAGAGCCATGTTCCTGTAATGCTTAGAGAAGATCTTATGGGGGAGGTGTTGCTGTATTCAGAGTCATGTTCCTGTAATGCTTAGAGAAGATCTTATGGGGGAGGTGTTGCTGTATTCAGAGTCATGTTCCTGTAATGCTTAGAGAAGATCTTATGGGGGAGGTGTTGCTGTATTCAGAGTCATGTTCCTGTAATGCTTAGAGACGATCTTATGGGGGAGGTGTTGCTGTATTCAGAGTCATGTTCCTGTAATGCTTAGAGAAGATCTTATGGGGGAGGTGTTGCTGTATTCAGAGTCATGTTCCTGTAATGCTTAGAGAAGATCTTATGTCAAGTGTTATTGAAGTGTTTGCAGGTTCACTTGGCAGATCTAAAGACTTTTCTTTAGGTGTGTTGCTATCGGCCACCAAGTACTAACAGTCAGTATCTAAATAATATGTGTGAACTGCTTGATAGTGTATGTGATGTAAACAGAGAGCTCTACTTTCTGAATATTGACTGGTTTTCATCAAGGTGAAAAGAGGAAGCTTCTTGCTGTAACCAGTGTCTGTAATCTGGTTCAGGTTATTAATCAACCTACCAGGGTGTTTACAAACACTACAGGAACAAGATCATCCAGATGCATCAATCACATTTTTACTAATACTGTATAACTTTGTTCTAAAGCTGTATCCGAACCCATTGGATGGAGTGATCACAATATAGTGGCTATATCCAGAGAAGCCAAAGTTCCAACAGCTGGGCCTAAAATAGTGCATAAGAGATCATACAAAAGATGTGGATAATGTTGAAAATATTTTATGTGATTAATGAGGAGCATCCAGACACTGCACTTGATGAATTTATCAAATACATTATTGATAAATATGCACCTGTTAAGAAACTGACTGTTAGAACTGTTTAAGGCTCGATGAGATTGATGGATTGATGAGGAATTAAAAAACTGTATGGTTGAAAGAGATGGGGCTAAATGAGTGGCTAATAAGTCTGGCTGCACATCTGACTGGCTGATTTACTGCAAATTGAAAAATGCTGTGACTAAACTCTACAAGAAGAAGAAGAAACTATATTGTGAATTGTTTTATTGTTTTTATTTAAGTCAGTTAAAAACAAATTGTTATTTACAATGACTATCTACCCCGGGCAAACCCGGACGACGCTGGACCAATTGTGCGCTGCCCTGTGGGACTCCCAATCAGGGCCGGATGTGATACAGCCTGGATTCGAACCAGGGACTGTAGTGAAGCCAAGATCGATGATATAAAGAATTATGGGAAAAAAAACTTTGAAGTGCTTTAAATTAAATGATGGGCAGAAAGACACATTGAACTCCATCTTTCATCGAATCAGTTGGCTTATTCATCACAAAAACATTTGATGTTGCCAATTATTTTAAAGATGACTTCATTGGCAAAGTGGTCAAACTTAGGCAGGAAATGCCGATAATGAACAGTGAGCAAATTGTATTCATGCATAAAAAAAACGAATAATGAAAGAAAAGCATTTTGTAAAGGTAGTGTCGGAGAGGTGGAAAGATTATTGTTATCGATCAAACCTCCTGACATTACCATGATGGAAAGCTATTGAGGATGGTAGCTGACTCTATAGCCACTCCTATCTGTCATATCTTTAATCTGAGCCTAGACGAAAGTCATTGTCCTCAGGCCTGGAGGGAAGCCATAGTATATCCGCTACCCAAGAGTGGTAAAGCTGCCTTTACTGGTTCTAACAGCAGACCTATCAGCTTGCTGCCAGCTCTTAGCAAATGCTGGGGAAAATGGTGTTTGACTAAATACAATGGTACTTCTCTGTAAACAAATTAACAACAGACTTTCAGCATGCTTATAGAGAATGGCACTCCACATGTACTGCACTGACACACATGACTGATGATTGGTTGAAAGAAATTCATAATAAGAAGATTGTGGGAGCTGTACTGTTAGAATTCAGTGCAGCCTTTGATATTATTCAAATCAAATCACATTTTATTTGTCACATGTGCCGAATACAACAGGTGTAGTAGACCTTACAGTGAAATGCCGAATACAACAGGTGTAGTAGACCTTACAGTGAAATGCTGAATACAACAGGTGTAGGTAGACCTTACAGTGAAATGCTGAATACAACAGGTGTAGTAGACGTTACAGTGAAATGCTGAATACAACAGGTGTAGTAGACCTTACAGTGAAATGTTGAATACAACAGGTGTAGTAGACCTTACAGTGAAATGCTGAATACAACAGGTGTAGTAGACCTTACCGTGAAATGCTGAATACAACAGGTGTAGTAGACCTTACAGTGAAATGTTGAATACAACAGGTGTAGTAGACCTTACAGTGAAATGCTGAATACAACAGGTGTAGGTAGACCTTACAGTGAAATGCTGAATACAACAGGTGTAGGTAGACCTTACAGTGAAATGCTGAATACAACAGGTGTAGGTAGACCTTACAGTGAAATGCTGAATACAACAGGTGTAGGTAGACCTTACAGTGAAATGCTGAATACAACAGGTGTAGTAGACCTTACAGTGAAATGCTGAATACAACAGGTGTAGTAGACCTTACAGTGAAATGCTGAATACAACAGGTGTAGTAGACCTTACAGTGAAATGTTGAATACAACAGGTGTAGTAGACCTTACAGTGAAATGCTGAATACAACAGGTGTAGTAGACCTCACAGTGAAATGCTGAATACAACAGGTGTAGTAGACCTTACAGTGAAATGCTGAATACAACAGGTGTAGTAGACCTTACAGTGAAATGTTGAATACAACAGGTGTAGTAGACCTTACAGTGAAATGCTGAATACAACAGGTGTAGTAGACCTTACAGTGAAATGCTGAATACAACAGGTGTAGTAGACCTTACAGTGAAATGTTGAATACAACAGGTGTAGTAGACCTTACAGTGAAATGCTGAATACAACAGGTGTAGTAGACCTTACAGTGAAATGCTGAATACAACAGGTGTAGGTAGACCTTACAGTGAAATGCTGAATACAACAGGTGTAGTAGACCTTACAGTGAAATGCTGAATACAACAGGTGTAGGTAGACCTTACAGTGAAATGCTGAATACAACAGGTGTAGTAGACCTTACAGTGAAATGCTGAATACAACAGGTGTAGTAGACCTTACAGTGAAATGCTGAATACAACAGGTGTAGTAGACCTTACAGTGAAATGCTGAATACAACAGGTGTAGTAGACCTTACAGTGAAATGCTGAATACAACAGGTGTAGTAGACCTTACAGTGAAATTCTGAATACAACAGGTGTAGTAGACCTTACAGTGAAATGCTGAATACAACAGGTGTAGTAGACCTTACAGTGAAATGCTGAATACAACAGGTGTAGTAGACCTTACAGTGAAATTCTGAATACAACAGGTGTAGTAGACCTTACAGTGAAATGCTTACTTACAAGTCCTTAAAAACTCCCCTTTAAAAAAAATGTTTCACTTAAAATGACATATCCAAATCTAACTGCCTGTAGCTCAGGCCCTGAAGCAAGGATATGCATATTCTTGGTACCATATGAAAGGAAACACTTTGAAGTTTGTGGAAATGTGAAAGGAATGTAAGATAATATAACACAATAGATCTGGTAAAAGATAATACAAAGATAAAAAAACAACTTTCTTTTGTATTTTTTTTTACCATCATCTTTGAAATGCAAGAGAAAGGCCATGAGGACACTAAGGTAACCTGCCTAAATGACTACCGCCCCGTAGCACTCACGTCTGTAGCCATGAACTGTTTTAAAAGGATAGTCATGGCTCACATCAATACCATTATCCCAGAAACCCTAGACCCACTCCAACTTGCATACTGCCCCAACAGATCCACAGATGATGCAATCTCTATTGCACTCCACACTGCCCTTTCCCACCTGGGCAAAAGGAAGAGAATGCTATTCATTGACTACAGCTCAGCGTTCAACACCATAGTGCCCTCAAAGCTCATCGCTAAGCTAACGACCCTGGGACTAAACACCTCCCTCTGCAACTGGATCCTGGACTTACTGACGGGCCGCCCCCAGGTGGTAAGGTTAGGTAACAACACACCCGCCACGCTGATCCTCAACACAGGGGCCCCTCAGGGGTGCGTATTCAGTCCCCTCTTGTACTCCCTGTTCACTCATGACTGCACGGCCAGGCACAACTCCAACACCATCATTAAGTTTGCCGACCACCGACAACGACGAGACAGCCTATAGGGAGGAGGTCAGAGACCTGGCCATGTGGTGCCAGGACAACATCATCTTCTTCAACGTGATCAAGACAAAGGAGATGATAGTGGACTATAAGAAAAAGAGCACTGAGCACACCCCCATTCTCATTGACTGGGCTGCAGTGGAGCAGGTTTAATGAAATGAAATCAAATGTATTTATATAGCCCTTCGTACATCATCTTCGTACATCATCACCCACGACTGCGTGGCCATGCACGCCTCCAACTCAATCATCAAGTTTGCGGACGACACAACAGTGGTAGGCTTGATTACCAACAACGACGAGACGGCCTACAGGGAGGAGGTGAGGGCCCTCGGAGTGTGGTGTCAGGAAAATAACCTCACACTCAACGTCAACAAAACTAAGGAGATGATTGTGGACTTCAGGAAACAGCAGAGGGAACACCCCCCTATCCACATCGATGGAACAGTAGTGGAGAGGGTAGCAAGTTTTAAGTTCCTCGGCATACACATCACAGACAAACTGAATTGGTCCACTCACACAGACAGCATTGTGAAGAAGGCGCAGCAGCGCCTCTTCAACCTCAGGAGGCTGAAGAAATTCGGCTTGTCACCAAAAGCACTCACAAACTTCTACAGATGCACAATCGAGAGCATCCTGTCGGGCTGTATCACCGCCTGGTACGGCAACTGCTCCGCCCTCAACCATAAGGCTCTCCAGAGGGTAGTGAGGTCTGCACAACGCATCACCGGGGGCAAACTACCTGCCCTCCAGGACACCTACACCACCCGATGTCACAGGAAGGCCATAAAGATCATCAAGGACATCAACCACCCGAGCCACTGCCTGTTCACCCCGCTATCATCCAGAAGGCGAGGTCAGTACAGGTGCATCAAAGCTGGGACCGAGAGACTGAAAAACAGCTTCTATCTCAAGGCCATCAGACTGTTAAACAGCCACCACTAACATTGAGTGGCTGCTGCCAACACACTGACACTGACACTGACTCAACTCCAGCCACTTTAATAATGGGAATTGATGGGAAATGATGTAAATATATCACTAGCCACTTTAAACAATGCTACCTTATATAATGTTACTTACCCTACATTATTCATCTCATATGCATACGTATATACTGTACTCTATGTCATCGACTGCATCCTTATGTAATACATGTATCACTAGCCACTTTAACTATGCCACTTTGTTTACATACTCACCTCATGTATATACTGTACTCGATACCATCTACTGTATCCTGCCTATGCTGCTCTGTACCATCACTCATTCATATATCCTTATGTACATATTCTTTATCCCCTTACACTGTGTATGAGACAGTAGTTTTGGAATTGTTAGTTAGATTACTTGTTATTACTGCATTGTCGGAACTAGAAGCACAAGCATTTCGCTACACTCGCATTAACATCTGCTAACCATGTGTATGTGACAAATAAAATTTGATTTGATTTGATGTTCAAATGTTCATAAATGACCAGCATGGTCAAATAATAATAATCACAGTAGTTGTCGAGAGTCCAGCAAGTCAGCACCTCAGGAGTAAATGTCAGAGTATCTCTACCACTCCTGCTGTCTCTAGATGGTTGAAAACAGCAGGTCTGGGACAGGTAGCACGTCCGGTGAACAGGTCAGGATTCCATAGCCGTAGGCAGAACAGTTGAAACTGGAGCAGCAGCACGGCCAGGTGGACTGGGGACAGCAAGGAGTCATGATGCCAGGTAGTCCTGAGGCATGGTCCTAGGGCTCAGGTCTTCCGAGAGAGAGAAAGAAAGAGAGAATTAGAGAAGGCATACTTAAATTCACACAGGACACCGGATAAGACAGGAGAAGTACTCCAGATATAATTAACTGACCCTAGCCCCCTGACACATGAACTACTGCAGCATAAATACTGGAGGCTGAGACAGGAGGGGTCAGGAGACACTGTGGCCCCATCCGACGATAGGGCCAAACAGGAAGGGTATAACCCCACCCACTTTGCCCCCACACCACTAGAAGGATATCTTCAACCACCAACTTACCATCCTGAGACAAGGCCGAGTATAGCCCACAAAGATCTCCGCCACGGCACAACCCAAGGGGGGGGGGCGCCAACCCAGACAGGAAGATCACATCAGTGACTCAACCCACTCAAGTTTAGAGCTTCAAGTTCCTTGGTGTCCACATCACCAACGAACTAACATGGTCCAAGCACACCAAGACAGTCGTGAAGAGGGCACGACAAAACCTATTCCCCCTCAGGAGACTGAAAATATTTGATATGGGTCCTCAGATCCTCAAAAGGTTCTACAGCTGCACCATCGAGAGCATCCTGACTGGTTGCATCACTGCCTGGTATGGCAACTGCTCGGCCTCCGACCACAAGGCACTACAGAGGGCAGAGGTGTGGACTCGAGTCACATGACTTGGACTCGGGTCAGACTCGAGTCACAAATATGATGACTTGCAACTCGACTTTGACTTGAACACCAATGACTCGTGACTTGACTTGGACTTGAGCCTTATGACACGACCTGACTTGATACCCTCCTCAAGCCCAAACATTAAAAATGTCATTTAACAGATTACAGTTTGAATCGGACAGCAGCCAATCAAATTGTGTCAGCTGAGAAAAAGTTGTGCGTGTCAGTGCAGAGGAACGTCGGCGGGTGAATTCAGATGGAGCCCTTGGAAAGATGCTACCCCAAATTATTATTTTCGGAAATAAATACAATGCTGTATCAACAAAAACTGGATTGCAACTTACAAAACATACCTAATCAAATGGCTACCCAGACTCGTTACATTGCCCCCCCCCCCCCCCTCTTTTACACCGCTGCTACTCTCTGTTGTTATCTTCTATGCATACTCACTTTCTGAACTCTACCTACATGTACATATTACCTCAACTAACCGGTGCCCCCGCACATTGACTCTGTACCTGTACCCCCCTGTATATAGTCTAGCTATTGTTATTTTACTGCTGGTCTTTAATTACTTGCTACTTTAATTTCTTATATTTATCTGTATTTTGTAAACTGCATTGTTGGTTAGGGGCTCGTAAGTAAGCATTTCACTGTCAGGTACCTGTTGTATTCGGCGCATGTGACTAATACAATTGGATTTGATTTGAATATAACTAAAATGGTTTTCTTTAATAGAAGCCTCTCTAATTCCAAACATGTAAAGTGTGGTGTACCACAGGGCAGCTCTCTAGGCCCTCTACTTTCTTTATATTTTTACCAATGACTTGCCACTGGCATTAAACAAAGCACGTGTGTCCATGTATGCTGATGATTCAACCATATACGCATCAGCAACCACAGCTAATGAAGTCACTGAAACCCTTAAAGAGTAGCTGTCTGTTTTGGAATGGGTGGCCATTAATAATCTGGTCCTGAACATCTCTAAAACTAAGAGCATTGTAATTGGTACAAATCATTCCTTAAGTGCCAGTCCTCAGCTGAATCTGGTAATGAATGGTGTGGCTGCTGAACAAGTTGAGGAGGCTAAATTACTTGGCGTTACCTTAGATTGTAAACTGTCATGGTCAAAACATATAGATTCAATGGTTGTAAAGATGGGGAGAGGTCTAGCTGTAATAAAGAGATGCACTGCTTTTTTGACACCACACTCCAAAAAGCAAGTTCTGCAGGTTCTAATTTTGTCGTGTGGTCCAGTGATGCAAGGAAAGACCTAGTTAAGCTGCAGCTGCAACAGTACAGAGCGGCACGTTTTGCTCTTCACTGTAATCAGAGGGCTGTTATAAATACTTTGCATGTCAGTCTCTCTTGGCCAGTCTCTCGTGGCCAGTCTCTCTTGGCCAGTCTCTCTTGGCCAGTCTCTCTTGGCCAGTCTCTCTTGGGCAGTCTCTCTTGGCCAGTCTCTCGTGGCCAGTCTCTCTTGGCCAGTCTCTCGTGGCCAGTCTCTCGTGGCCAGTCTCTCGTGGCCAGTCTCTCTTGGCCAGTCTCTCGTGGCCAGTCTCTCTTGGCCAGTCTCTCTTGACCAGTCTCTCGTGGCCAGTCTCTCTTGACCAGTCTCTCGTGGCCAGTCTCTCTTGGCCAGTCTCTCGTGGCCAGTCTCTCTTGGCCAGTCTCTCGTGGCCAGTCTCTCGTGGCCAGTCTCTCTTGGCCAGTCTCTCGTGGACACTCTCTTGGCCAGTCTCTCGTGGCTAAGAGTTGAGGAGAGACTGCCTGCATCACTTCTTCTTCTTTTCATATTTTTTTCCTTTTTTTTCGTTGTTGAATTTTACCCATTTTTCTGTCCAATTGTTGTAGTAGCTACTATCTTGTCTCATCGCCACAACTCCCGTATGGGCTTGGGAGAGACGAAGGTTGAAAGTCATGCGTCCTCCGATACACAACCCAACCAAGCTGCACTGCTTCTTAACACAGCGCCATCCAACCCGGAAGCCAGCCGCACCAATGCGTCGGAGGAAACACCGTGCACCTAGCAACCTTGGTTAGCGCGCACTGCGCCCGGCCCGCCACAGGAGTCGCTGGTGCGTGATGAGACAAGGATTTCCCTACCGGCCAAACCCTCTCTAACCCGGACGACGCTAGGCCAATTGTGCGTCGCCCCACAGACCTCCCGGTCGCGGCCGGTTACGACAGAGCCTGGGCGCAAACCCAGAGTCTCTGGTGGCACAGCTGGCGCTGCAGTACAGCGCCCTTAGCCATTAATGTGTTGAAAATCCCCAAATGTTTACATGGTCAACTTACACACAGCTCTGATACACACATTTACCTCACCAGACGTACCACCAGGGGTCTTTTCACAGTCCCCAAATCAAAACCAAATTCAAGAAAGTGTACAGTATTGTATAGAGAGCCCTTATTGCATGGAACCCCGTTCCATCTCGTATTGCTCAAGTGAACAGCAAACCTGGTTTCGAAAAGCAGATAAAAAACACCTCACGGCACAACGCCTCTCTCCTATTTGACCTAGACAGTTTGTGTGTATGTACAGTATTGATATGAAGGCTACGTGTGCCTTTAAAAAACATGTTATGTAGTTCTGTTCTTGAGCTGTTCTTGTCTGTTGATGTTCTGTGCCGTGTTACGTCATGTTTCATGTTTTGTGTTGTACCCCAGGAAGAGCAGCTGCTGCTTTTGCAACATCTAATGCGGATCCTAATAACATAGTAAATACCAAACACAAGATCGATTTGCATTGGTAGCTAACTGACTTGCACTTGATAGCAGCTCTACACTATTAGTAGCTAACTGACTTGCACTTGATAGCTGCTATTAACTATTAGTAGCTAACTGACTTGCACTTCATAGCAGCTCTATACTATTAGTAGCTAACTGACTTGCACTTGATAGCTGCTATTAACTATTAGTAGCTAACTGCCTTGCACTTGATAGCTGCTATTAACTATTAGTAGCTAACTGATTTGTACTTGATAGCTGCTATATACTATTAGTAGCTAACTGATTTGCACTTGATAGCTGCTATATACTATTAGTAGCTAACTGACTTGCACTTGATAGCTGCTATATACTATTAGTAGCTAACTGACTTGCACTTGATAGCTGCTATATACTATTAGTAGCTAACTGATTTGCACTTGATAGCTGCTATATACTATTAGTAGCTAACTGATTTGCACTTGATAGCTGCTATATACTATTAGTAGCTAACTGATTTGCACTTGATAGCAGCTATATACTATTGGTAGCTAACTGACTTGCACTTGATAGCTGCTATATACTATTAGTATCTAACTGACTTGCACTTGATAGCTGCTATATACTATTGGTAGCTAACTGACTTGCACTTGATAGCTGCTATATACTATTAGTAGCTAACTGATTTGCACTTGATAGCTGCTATATACTATTAGTAGCTAACTGATTTGCACTTGATAGCTGCTATATACTATTAGTAGCTAACTGATTTGCACTTGATAGCTGCTATATACTATTAGTAGCTAACTGACTTGCACTTGATAGCAGCTACATACTATTAGTAGCTAACTGATTTGTACTTGATAGCTGCTATATACTATTAGTAGCTAACTGATTTGTACTTGATAGCTGCTATATACTATTAGTAGCTAACTGATTTGCACTTGATGGCAGCTATTTTCCAGCTATAGACCTAAGAATATATAGACCTAGACAGTGTTTTGTAACTGGTATAGATAATATGTAGACCTAGACAGTGTTCTATAAATGGTATAGAGAATATGTAGACCTAGACAGTGTTCTGTAACTGGTATAGATAATATATAGACCTAGACAGTGTTCTATAACTGGTATAGAGAATATGTAGACCTAGACAGTGTTCTATAATTGGTATAGAGAATATATAGACCTAGACAGTGTTCTATAACTGGTATATGTATAGATAATATGTAGACCTAGACAGTGTTCTGTAACTGGTATAGAGAATATATAGACCTAGACAGTGTTCTATAACTGGTATATGTATAGATAATATGTAGACCTAGACAGTGTTCTGTAACTGGTATAGAGAATATATAGACCTAGACAGTGTTATATAACTGGTATATGTATAGAGAATATGTAGACCTAGACAGTGTTCTATAACTGGTATAGATAATATATAGACCTAGACAGTGTTCTATAAAAGGTATAGATAATATATAGACCTAGACAGTGTTTTGTAACTGGTATAGAGAATATATAGACCTAGACAGTGTTCTCTAACTGGTATAGAGAATATATAGACCTAGACAGTGTTCTGTAACTGGTATAGAGAATATATAGACCTAGACAGTGTTCTGTAACTGGTATAGATAATATATAGACCTAGACAGTGTTCTATAAATGGTATAGATAATATATAGACCTAGACAGTGTTCTATAAAAGGTATAGAGAATATATAGACCTAGACAGTGTTCTAGAACTGGTATAGAGAATATATAGACCTAGACAGTGTTCTGTAACTGGTATAGAGAATATATAGACCTAGACAGTGTTCTATAAATGGTATAGAGAATATATAGACCTAGACAGTGTTCTATAAATGGTATAGAGAATATATAGACCTAGACAGTGTTCTAGAACTGGTATAGAGAATATATAGACCTAGACAGTGTTCTTTATTATTATGGATAGTAGTGTCATAACCTTTTGTATTACTCTACTATGTTCCATGTGCTGATGTATATTCTCCCACTAGTTCATTAGTTATAATCAGTATGCTAGTGATGCCGAGACAGGGAATCGGTAGCTTAAGGCTGCCTTCTTTGAAGTTGCAGTCATGGCCCTTTGTCATGTTTAGTCATCGGTCTGTTCACCGTATTCCTGCCCTGCCATCTTGTGGAGCTTTCAACTTACTGTTTCCTATTAAACCAATGTTGCATTTCCTCTTGAGAGAACCGAACCTCAGGAACAGCGTCCTCGTATTGCCTTGCACTCCCCGAGGGCTGTGGCGGTCATGAAATTTTGTCAGCCGGTGACTGTCAAGGAAATAACTGCCAGTCTCACGGTAATTGACCGCTAATTAAAATTAATCAACGGTGCATTTATAACTGTCACATTGTCAATGAACTTTACTATTCTGATAGCACTTCACTAATGTTATTTCATTGTAATGTGGTTGATTTCTATATCCTGACATTTACTCGTTATAATTCCTCTTCATTGTACTTTCAGAAACACGCACACACGCACACACACACGCACGCGCACACACACACACACACACACACACACACACACACACACACACACACACACACACACACACACACACACACACACACACACACACACACACACACACACACACACACACACAAATTGAAAAGCCCCATTGTCACGTTCTGACCTTTATTTCCTTTGTTTTGTATTTATTTAGTATGGTCAGGGCGTGAGTTGGGGTGGGCAGTCTATGTTTGTGTTTCCATGTTCGGTTTCTGTTTCGGCCTAGTATGGTTCTCAATCAGAGGCAGGTGTCATTAGTTGTCTCTGATTGAGAATCATACTTAGGTAGCCTGGGTTTCACTGTTGGTTTGTGGGTGTTTGTTTCCGTGTCTGTGTTTGTCACCACACGGTACTGTTTCGGTTTTCGTTCATGTTCACATTTACTGTTTTGTATTTCTCAGTGTTCAGTTTCTGTTTTATAATAAACGATATGGACACTTACCACACCACATCTTGGTCCGATCTATATATTCTCTATACATATACCATTTATAGAACACTGTCTAGGTCTATATATTATCTATACCAGTTACAGAACACTGTCTAGGTCTATATATTATCTATACCAGTTATAGAACCCTGTCTAGGTCTATATATTCTCTATACCAGTTACAGAACACTGTCTAGGTCTATATATTCTCTATACCAGTTATAGAACACTGTCTAGGTCTATATATTCTCTATACATATACCAGTTACAGAACACTGTCTAGGTCTATATATTCTCTATACCATTTATAGAACCCTGTCTAGGTCTATATATTATCTATACCAGTTACAGAACACTGTCTAGGTCTATATATTATCTATACCAGTTATAGAACACTGTCTAGGTCTATATATTCTCTATACCAGTTATAGAACACTGTCTAGGTCTATATATTCTCTATACCAGTTACAGAACACTGTCTAGGTCTATATATTCTCTATACCAGTTACAGAACACTGTCTAGGTCTATATATTCTCTATACCAGTTACAGAACACTGTCTAGGTCTATATATTATCTATACCAGTTATAGAACACTGTCTGTGAACATAACCTGCCATTAAATATCAGAACTGGAGTTGCCAGATTTCTCATGACTAGCAACATTTAGTCAACGTACCCTCCTTTACATGGGGACAGTCCACCGAAAATCTGTAACTGTCCTCAGATATCCTCGGCGTTTGGTAACCCGAGCTTTATCAGTGAAAATATAGCCTCCCCACTGGGCACAGACGACGTCAATTCAACCCCTGGTTTTCATTTACATTTGGTTTAGCTGTCAACGGGAATTTGATGTGAAATAAGAAATACATTTCACCGTGACATTGGACTTAAGTTAAAAATTGCTTGAAAATAATTCCCATACGTTGATAACTTTAAAAAAGAAATCCAATCATTTTCCACGTCGATTCAATGTCATCAAGTTGAGTTTCGTTGTTGAAATGACGTGGAAACAACGTTGATACCTACCAGTTTTTGCCCTGTGGGTAGGGCTTTCTTTTGAATGCTCATGGCTAGTTCTCGCAGCACGTTGATTGAGTGGCTGGTACTTTATGGATGGTCGGCCAATGAGAGTAGGCTACGAAAGGTACCTTGTGGTGGGGCTGACAAGAGGAGGAAATGGGATCAACATGTTGTTCTTCTGTTCTGTGCATCTGGACAGGCTACTTTTCATCAATGTCCTCAGAGTTTTATATCATGTGCATTAGATTGAAGCCGATACACAACGTGACCCATCCATGTAACTCATCAGTCAGGGATGATGAAGGTGATAGAACACGGTCACCATGACCACGACTGCAGAATGGAGGTCATGTTGACTCAACACGCCTGTCCTATGGAATATCCAGTCAGGTGGGCTATATTTGGTCAGTAGTCCCCGCCTAGGCTACGTTGTAGTTGCGTATATGTCAGTTATATGTCTGTTATACGTTTCTGTAGGCCTATAGGCTACCTAGACTACATTTGGAGCAATTTAGACATGTCCACAACTGTCTCTGTCTCTCTACCTCTCTCTCTACTGCTCTCTCTACCGCTCTCTCTACCTCTGTCTCTCTCTCGCCCTCTCTACCTCTGTCTCTCTCTCTCTCTACCTCTGTCTGTCTGTCTCTCTCTTTACCTCTCTCTCTCTCTCTCTCTCTCTCTCTCTACCTCTGTCTCTCTCTCTCTTTACCTCTGTCTGTCTGTCTCTCTCTTTACCTCTCTCTCTCTCTCTCTTTACCTGTCTCTCTCTCTCTCTCTCTCTCTCTCTCTCTCTCTCTCTCTCTCTCTCTCTCTCTCTTTACCTGTCTCTCTCTCTCTCTCTACAAGTCTTTCTCTGATAGTTTTCCCATGTTGTATTTCTTTCATCTGGATGACTAGTGAATTAATCAAGAACCACCTGGCCACAGCAGGACACAGGACAGGGGTGTGAAGCAGCAAGATATGAGGGAAGAAGGGAAAGTAGGCTACTGTTATAAAAAATAAAACAAATATAATAATAAACTCAACACATGGTGGCAGCCTTGAGCTATTTTATATCCTCTGTTTCCTCTAACTTGTCTGCATTTACGTATTTTGTTCAACTTCAAAATAATGAAAACGTTATATATATTTGATATATTTGATTCCGTTTTGATACTCTCAACCAAATATTTAATGTAAAACTTTATAATTAATTGCATATTCGTGCAACGTAAGGTATTTCCTCTGAAACCAGAATACAATCGTGTAGTTCTGATAAAGTAGCCTTCTGTTATCAGTACAGTCTATAATAGTATGTTGTTCTAGTCATGCTATAGGCCTACACCTTTGCATGTAGTCAAATAAAAAATAAAACACTTTTTTTTTGTCACATGAGCTGAATACAACAGCATTTCCACCTTACCGTGAAATGCTTACTGACAAGCCCTTAACCAACAATGCAGTTCAAGAGTTAAGAAAATATTTACTAAATAAACTAAGGGAAAAAAATAAAATAAAAAGTAATACAATAAAATAACAATAACTAGTCTATATATATGACTCCCTCCCTCCCATCACCACCTCCACCACCACCCCCTCCTCCACCACCAACATCACCACCACCTCCACCACCACCCCCTCCTCCACCACCAACATCTCCACCACCTCCACCACCACCCCCTCCTCCACCACCAACATCTCCACCACCTCCACCACCACCCCCTCCTCCACCACCAACATCTCCACCACCTCCACCACCACCCCCTCCTCCACCACCAACATCTCCACCACCTCCACCACCACCCCCTCCTCCACCACCAACATCTCCACCACCTCCACAACCACCCCCTCTTCCACCACCAACATCTCCACCACCAACCCCTCCTCCACCACCAACATCTCCACCACCACCAACATCTCCTCCACCACCAACATCTCCTCCACCACCCCATCCTCCACCACCAACATCTCCACCACCAACATCTCCTCCACCACCCCCTCCTCCACCACCAACATCTCCACCACCACCCCATCCTCCACCACCAACATCACCACCACCAACATCTCCTCCACCTCCACCACCACCCTCTCCTCCACCACCATCACCACCACCGCGGCATAACCTCAGTAGTCTTACGGTGAGTTTGGCAGACCACAAAGTCTTGCTTGAAGTCTTCTCTGCCATTAAAAAAACACAAGAGGTCTATTTTCCACTTCATGGTTTATCCCATCTGCTGTTGTGGCGGGGCAGGGACTGTAGGTGTACCAACAGAGAGTTGCATTGGGAGGGCTGCAGGGACTGTAGATGTACCAACAGAGAGTTGCATTGGGAGGGCTGCAGGGACTGTAGGTGCACCAACAGAGAGTTGCATTGGGAGGGCTGCAGGGAGTGTAGGTGCACCAACAGAGAGTTGCATTGGGAGGGCTGCAGGAACTGTAGGTGCACCAACAGAGAGTTGCATTGGGAGGGCTGCAGGAACTGTAGGTGCACCAACAGAGAGTTGCATTGGGAGGGCTGCAGGAACTGTAGGTGCACTGTAGGTTATGTCATATTATATTATTATTAGTATGACTCATTGCATGTTCATTAGTAGGCATGCGTTCATTAAGTATCCCTGTATTCATTAAGTAGCCCTGTATTCATTAATTAGGCCTGTATTCGTTAAGTAGGCCTGCGTTCATTAAGTATCCCTGTATTCATTAAGTAGCCTTGTGTTCATTAAGTAGGCCTGCGTTCATTAAGTAGGCCTGCGTTCATTAAGTAGGACTGTGTTCATTAAGTAGCCTTGTGTTCATTAAGTAGGCCTGCGTTCATTAAGTAGGACTGTGTTCATTAAGTAGACCTGCGTTCATTAAGTAGGCCTGCGTTCATTAAGTAGGACTGTGTTCATTAAGTAGGCCTGCGTTCATTAACTAGGCCTGCGTTCATTAAGTAGACCTGCGTTCATTAAGTATAACTACGTTCATTAAGTAGGCTTGCGTTCATTAAGTAGCCTTGTGTTCATTAAGTAGGCCTGCGTTCATTAAGTAGGCCTGCGTTCATTAAGTAGGACTGCGTTCATTAAGTAGGCCTGCGTTCATTAAGCAGACCTGCGTTCATTAAGCAGACCTGCGTTCATTAAGTATAACTGCGTTCATTAAGTAGGCCTGTGTTCATTAAGTAGGCCTGCGTTCATTAAGTAGGCATGTGTTCATTAAGTAGACCTGCGTTCATTAAGTAGGCCTGCGTTCATTAAGTAGGCCTGCGTTCATTAAGTAGGCCTGCGTTCATTAAGTAGGCCTGCGTTCATTAAGTAGGCCTGCGTTCATTAAGTAGGCCTGCGTTCATTAAGTAGACCTGTGTTCATTAAGTAGAACTGTGCTCATTAGGGGGGGGGGGTCCTTTTGATGATTTGTTTTGTTGTTATGGCGATGGCTGTGAGCTGTTCAACAAATCATTGATTCAGAATGTATTACCTAGAAATGTAAGTTCAGAGAGCAGCCACACGAAGTGTTGTAAAACAACAGAGGTGAAACGATTGACGTAAAATGGACGTAAAACAACGGACATATACCGGGCATATAACGGACATATACCGGGCATATAACGGACATATACCGGGCATATACCGGGCATATAACGGACATATACCGGGCATATAACGGACATATACCGGGCATATAACGGACATATACCGGGCATATAACGGACATATACCGGGCATATAACGGACATATACCGGGCATATAACGGACATATACCGGGCATATAACGGACATATACCGGGCATATAACGGACATATACCGGGCATATAACGGACAGCTAAAAGCATACCGCGGTGGTCCAGTGTAGCAGCTAAAAGTAACCTGCTGTAGCGGTGCTCCAGTGTAGCAGCTAAAATCATCCTGCTACAGCGGTGGTCCAGTGTAGCAGCTAAAAGCATCCTGCTGCAGCGATGGTCCAGTATAGCAGCTAAAAGCATACTGCGGTGGTCCAGTGTAGCAGCTAAAAGCATACTGCGGTGGTCCAGTGTGGCAGCTAAAAGCATACTGCGGTGGTCCAGTGTAGCAGCTAAAAGCATACTGCGGTGGTCCAGTGTAGCAGCTAAAAGCATCCTGCTACAGCGGTGGTCCAGTGTAGCAGCTAAAAGCATCCTGCTACAGTGGTGGTCCAGTGTAGCAGCTAAAAGCATCCTGCTGTGGTCCAGTGTAGCAGCTAAAAGCATACTGCGGTGCTCCAGTGTAGCAGCTAAAAGCATACTGCGGTGCTCCAGTGTAGCAGCTAAAAGCATACTGCTGTAGCGGTGGTCCAGTGTAGCAGCTAAAAGCATACTGCTGTAGCGGTGGTCCAGTGTAGCAGCTAAAAGCATACCGCCGTGGTCCAGTGTAGCAGCTAAAAGCATACTGCTGTGGTCCAGTGTAGCAGCTAAAAGCATCCTGCTACAGCGGTGGTCCAGTGTAGCAGCTAAAAGCATCCTGCTACAGCGGTGGTCCAGTGTAGCAGCTAAAAGCATACAGCAGTGGTCCAGTGTAGCAGCTAAAAGCATACAGCGGTGGTCCAGTGTAGCAGCTAAAAGCATACAGCAGTGGTCCAGTGTAGCAGCTAAAAGCATACTGCGGTGGTCCAGTGTAGCAGCTAAAAGCATACTGCAGTGGTCCAGTGTAGCAGCTAAAAGCATACTGCGGTGGTCCAGTGTAGCAGCTAAAAGCTTCCTGCTGCAGCGGTGGTCCAGTGTAGCAGCTAAAAGCATACTGCAGTGGTCCAGTGTAGCAGCTAAAAGCATCCTGCTGTAGCGGTGCTCCAGTGTAGCAGTTAAAAGCATCCTGCTACAGCGGTGCTCCAGTGTAGCAGTTAAAATCATCCTGCTGCAGTGGTGGTCCAGTGTAGCAGCTAAAAGCATCCTGCTGTGGTCCAGTGTAGCAGCTAAAAGCATCCTGCTGTGGTCCAGTGTAGCAGCTAAAAGCATCATAATGTGGTCCAGTGTAACAGTTAAAAGCATACTGCGGTGGTCCAGAGTAGCAGCTAAAAGCATAATACGGTAGTCCAGAGTAGCAGCTAAAAGCATACTGCGGTGGTCCAGTGTAGCAGCTAAAAGAATACTGCGGTGGTCCAGTGTAGCAGCTAAAAGCATACTGCGGTGGTCCAGTGTAGCAGCTAAAAGCATCCTGCTACAGCGGTGGTCCAGTATAGCAGCTAAAAGCATCCTGCTGTGGTCCAGTTTAGCAGCTAAAAGCATACTGCGGTGCTCCAGTGTAGCAGCTAAAAGCATACTGTGGTGGTCCAGTGTAGCAGCTAAAAGCATACTGCTGTAGCGGTGGTCCAGTGTAGCAGCTAAAAGCATACAGCGGTGGTCCATTGTAGCAGCAAAAAGCATACTGCTGTGGTCCAGTGTAGCAGCTAAAAGCATACTGCGGTGGTGCAGTGTAGCAGCTAAAAGCATACTGTGGTGGTCCAGTGTAGCAGCTAAAAGCATCCTGATGTGGTCCAGTGTAGCAGCTAAAAGCATACTGCAGTGGTCCAGTGTAGCAGCTAAAAGCATCCTGCGGTGGTCCAGTGTAGCGGCTAAAAGCATACAGCGCTGGTCCAGTGTAGCGGCTAAAAGCATACTGCGGTGGTCCAGTGTAGCAGCTAAAAGCATACTGCGGTGGTCCAGTGTAGCAGCTAAAAGCATCCTGCGGTGGTCCAGTGTAGCAGCTAAAAGCATACTGCGGTGGTCCAGTGTAGCAGCTAAAAGCATACTGCGGTGGTCCAGTGTAGCAGCTAAAAGCATACAGCAGTGGACCAGTGTAGCAGCTAAAAGCATACTACGGTGGTCCAGAGTATCAGCTAAAAGCATACTGCGGTGGTTCAGTGTAGCGGCTAAAAGCATACTGCGGTGGTCCAGTGTAGCAGCTAAAAGCATACTGCGGTGGTCCAGTGTAGCAGCTAAAAGCATCCTGCTACAGCGGTGGTCCAGTGTAGCAGCTAAAAGCATACAGCGGTGGTCCAGTGTAGCAGCTAAAAGCATACAGCGGTGGTCCAGTGTAGCAGCTAAAAGCATACTGTGGTGGTCCAGTGTAGCAGCTAAAAGCATACTGCGGTGGTCCAGTGTAGCAGCTAAAAGCATCCTGCGGTGGTCCAGTGTAGCAGCTAAAAGCATACTGCGGTGGTCCAGTGTAGCAGCTAAAAGCATACTGCGGTGGTCCAGTGTAGCAGCTAAAAGCATACAGCAGTGGTCCAGTGTAGCAGCTAAAAGCATACTACGGCGGTCCAGAGTAGCAGCTAAAAGCATACTGCGGTGGTCCAGTGTAGCAGCTAAAAGCATACTGCGGTGGTCCAGTGTAGCAGCTAAAAGCATACTGCGGTGGTCCAGTGTAGCAGCTAAAAGCATCCTGCTACAGCGGTGGTCCAGTGTAGCAGCTAAAAGCATACAGCAGTGGTCCAGTGTAGCAGCTAAAAGCATACAGCGGTGGTCCAGTGTAGCAGCTAAAAGCATACAGCATTGGTCCAGTGTAGCAGCTAAAAGCATACAGCAGTGGTCCAGTGTAGCAGCTAAAAGCATACTGCGGTGGTCCAGTGTAGCAGCTAAAAGCATACTGCGGTGGTCCAGTGTAGCAGCTAAAAGCATCCTGCTACAGCGGTGGTCCAGTGTAGCAGCTAAAAGCATACTGCGGTGGTCCAGTGTAGCAGCTAAAAGCATCCTGCTACAGCGGTGGTCCAGTGTAGCAGCTAAAAGCATCCTGCTACAGCGGTGGTCCAGTGTAGCAGCTAAAAGCATACTGCTGTAGTGTTGCTCTGTTTCTCTTCATTCCTGTTCTCCCAAACACAGTGTTTCGACAGGGAGAATAATTCATATCTACCTTAATTATCTTTATTCTTTAACTCTTGACAGTAATATTATGAGATGTCTGTTGAACAATTGATATTAATGTGTGATATGTCTGTTCAGGAACAGCGGTGACTTCATATGTCATTAATGTTTTCAGATTTAATTTAACGTGTGCCGTTCTAAATGTAATTTAATAGTAAGTAAAATATGAACCAAATGCAGTCAGGTTCCTGTACTAATTAGAGACTTGCACCCTTACAATAAATTGAATCAAATGTAATTATATATTAATATTTCAAGTGAATTGAACAGGAAGTAAAACATAAACCAAATTCCATCAGGTTCATCGTCTGTCACCGAAGTCACTTAAACAGTTGTAAGGTCGGTGTAACTTAACAAGTTATTAGAACAGAGGTTATTAGACTGTACTTTTAAACAAATACCTTGTTAATTTTCTGAAAATAAATACATTTGAACCTTTATTTAACCGGGAAAAGACCCTTTGAGGTTAGTAAACGCTGTTTGCGAGGGGAGCATTGTGCATGTCACTGTCCCAAATCCAACACTTGGATACTTCCATACTTACTTCATATTCTAACACATGCGTGGGCTGTTAGAGGGGCAGGATATGGGGTTGGGTTCTCAGCCTGAAGCTGTATCAAGCCATCAGAGCAGATTTACCCTGCCTCCTGTTTATCTGCTTCTCCCCTTCAGCTTGGCTCTTATTAAAACTCTGTTTACAGGAAATTGGGAGTACGGCATCAGGTCTTCCTACATGACCTGAAAAGGTGTACTGTGAAAATGTAGCCTACAGCAATTGGTTAGTTTCAGCAGTTATTGATTACAATATGTTTTTTTTTGTGGTTGTGTGTTTTCATTGGATTTAGAATGCTGAGAATGAAGTGTATTTAAAAAAAAAATTAAAAACAAGAACCGCTGGGTATAAATTGAACGGTAAAGTAGAAGATTCTGTATCAGTGAAGTCCAGAACTGTTTCTCAGTCTCTGCTGCACTGTTGCTGTTCTGTTCTTACAGACCTGGGATACCGGTAACACAGCTTGCAGTTTTTATTTAACTAGGCCAGTCAGTTAAAAGAACAAATACTTATTTACAACAACGGCCTAGGAACAGTGGGTCTAGGAACAGTGGGTTAAACTACCTGTTCAGGGGCAGAACGACAGCCTAGGAACAGTGGGTTAAACTGCCTGTTCAGGGGCAGAACAACAGATTTGTACCTTGTCAGGTCGATGATTTGAACTTGCAACCTTTCGGTTACTAGTCCAACCACTAGGCTACCCTGCCGCCCCGCAGTGCTGCCCTACTGTAAGGACACTGAGGTACAGTGTCTCTGTCTCTGCCGTGCCGCTCTGTCCAGCAGTCACGGGGTTAAAAACACTACAGGCCCACATCCATCTTCTGGGCCACTTAATTAGCATTAAAAAAAAAATAAAGAACATGCTTGTGTTATTATATACCATGGAGCTGTTTCTGCTCCAGTGATGGAGTTCACAAGGGGGGAGTTTTTGAAACATGGCCAACCTAACATATTTTGTCTTCCTGTCAATAGCGTGGCACTTGTCCAAATTATAGATCAATACTAGTTGATCTTTTTATGTTAAGGTACAATGAAGTTGGATCCCTTGTTTTTATTGAAGATCAGGGACGGTTCTAGGATGATGTCTCTGGGTGGGCAGTCGGACTGTTTCCTTGTTTTTATTGAAGATCAGGGACGGTTCTAGGATGACGTCTCTGGGTGGGCAGTCGGACTGTTTCCTTGTTTTTATTGAAGATCAGGGACGGTTCTAGGATGACGTCTCTGGGTGGGCAGTCGGACTGTTCCCTTGTTTTTATTGAAGATCAGGGACGGTTCTAGGATGACGTCTCTGGGTGGGCAGTCGGACTGTTTCCTTGTTTTCATTGAAGATCAGGGACGGTTCTAGGATGACGTCTCTGGGTGGGCAGTCGGACTGTTTCCTTGTTTTCATTGAAGATCAGGGACGGTTCTAGGATGATGTCTCTGGGTGGGCAGTCGGACTGTTTCCTTGTTTTTATTGAAGATCAGGGACGGTTCTAGGATGACGTCTCTGGGTGGGCAGGCGGACTGTTTCCTTGTTTTTATTGAAGATCAGGGACGGTTCTAGGATGACGTCTCTGGGTGGGCAGTCGGACTGTTTCCTTGTTTTCATTGAAGATCAGGGACGGTTCTAGGATGACGTCTCTGGGTGGGCAGTCGGACTGTTTCCTTGTTTTCATTGAAGATCAGGGACGGTTCTAGGATGACGTCTCTGGGTGGGCAGTCGGACTGTTTCAAAGCTTTCTTCATGCAATTTAACATGACCGTGACATAGTCATTTGGATGGATAATTCCCCGCCCTGCACCTCCCCTAGAGCCAGCCCTGTTCAGCCCTGTTCAGCCCTGTTCAGCCCTGTTCAGCCCTGTTCAGCCTTGTTCAAGATGTAATTCACCCCTCTGGTTACATTTGTATCCACTTTTTTGTCAACACTTGTAATGTAATATTCATTGAAGTGTAAAGGAATATATCTCAGTGATTGCATTCGGAAAGAGTATTTAACAGTATAACTTAACGACGTTTTCCAAAGGGCTCTTGAGTTTCATCCATGTGTGTGGTGTGTGGTGTGTGGTGTGTGTGTGTGTGTGTGTGTGTGTGTGGTTGTGTGTGTGTGTGTGTGGTTGTGTGTGTGTGTGTGTGTGTGTGTGTGTGGTTGCTCAACAGAAAGCAAAGCGGACTCCCCATTGGAAGAAAACAACCCATCTGTTGTGGTTGTGGGGGCTGTCAGGCTCTCATCTTTGTGGGCTGCTCTGCGGCTTCTGCTGTTTCACTCTCAAAGGCTGTCATTTGTTTTAATTTACTTGGTGCGTACTGTGTGTATGTGTGTGCACGTGTTTCTCTCTCTGTGTGTGTGTGTGTGTGTGTGTGTGTGTGTATGTGTGTGTGTGTGTATGTGCGTGCACGTGTTTCTCTCTCTCTCTGTGTGTGTGTGTGTGTGTGTGTGTGTGTGTGTGTGTGTGTGCACGTGTTTCTCTCTCTCTCTCTCTGTGTGTGTGTGTGTGTGTGTGTGTGTGTATGTGTAGTGTGTGTGTGTGTGTGTGTGTGTGTGTGTAGTGTGGAAAAGCGTCATATCTATTTAACTGGTAAATGTTCATCCTTGAGATCATTTCTACAGACTTTTCCCCCTAACAAATCCAAAAGCACTTGTCCCAGAGGGAATAAGCCCGAGCATAGACAGTGACGGACAGCGACCGTTAATGGAAGTGAGTGTAGAGAATACAGAGAAATTATAGTATGTCACAGCTGAAATTCTGTAGTTGTTATAAAATATTGTCATCAGATATACAGTAGTATGCACCTTTCTGTGTAAAGTGCCAACAGTATACCCTACGCATTCACTATTAGTATGTGAAATTGTAAGAATATTTTGTGCATCATATCTCATCTAACCAAATATATTAACACTTTCATTGTATTTGTAGTAGTAGAAATGGAAACTTAGCTAAATGATTATGCATACTTTGCATTTTTTACTCAATATTTTTGCTTTCATTTGCTTGTTCTGTCAGTGAAATTAATTATATTTCATGGCATAGTACAGTATTTAAATCTTTGAAAAATATATGAATTTTACATTGATATATTCAGTAGGGACTAATGTGAACTTTATGAAATGATTATAATATTGTAAACTGTAACTACTTCATAAGTTACTTGGGAAATATTTACAGAGTAACTTTCAAAAAGCAACTGCCAAAAAAGCTGCTCACCTCTGATTCCAAAGATCAACGTGTGTTTTTCTCCTGTCACAGTCCATCTCGGAGTAATTCTTCATCTTCACAACATATTAGTGAGTCGAAGCATAGAGCTGAATGTCAATTCCATTTCAGACTCTCCATGAATAAGACCACGTCACAGAAGGACAATTGCAAAACGAGTTCATTTCAACCACACACTTATTCATTATTCTAAATCATGTCACCCATTTTATCTGAAATATATTTTCAGGTTTTTTTTTTTTCTTCCTGGAAGGTATAAAGTTTCGCTAATAATGGGTTTTTTAAGTTTATTTATTGTGTTGATCTACACTACAGGTTTTTTTTTATCTTAAGCTGGCTGGATTCTGCACAATTCGTTTGGTCTTTCAGTGCAGTTTCCTCTGTGTTGACGTCTGTTGCTGTATGACACAGTTCAAATGAGTGAACTAGGTGGGATTTTTATAAATGTCTCTTTTTTTGCATATGGCAGTGAGAAATAAAACATTTTCTTTTTTGTAAATAATGTAGACCCCGTGTGTTGTTAATTAAACAATACCGTTCTAGTCCCTACAATCTTGGAATCTGAATCTATAATTCATTAAAACATCTGTAAGCAAATCAGATTTACACTACAGACAGAAACGGGGCTCTTATTTCGATGTCTAACGTTTTCTCATTCGCCGTAAATTCATTTGCATTTTAAGATGGAGAGAAAATGAAACAGAGAGAGAGAGAGAGGGAGAGAGAGAGAGAGGAGGGGGGTTCAGAATCAGACCGGTTTACAGGAGGGGCTAATACACCATGTTTGAAATTTCTGTTCATTTTCGTATTTCTAATTAACAGACTTTTTGTACCGTGTTCCTTCAATGAACTAGTCTTTTTTTTCTCCCATTTATTTGATGTACTTTATCTCCTCTAACCATTCACACACGCCCTCAGTGGATTGTGGGACTTTAGGATCAGTCTTTTGGCCACCAGAGAACCATAACTAATGACAACATTAGGGAGGCTTTGCGAGCATGGCCACCGAATGTCGATTAACCAAGCAAGAAATAATGTGGGATTTTGTAATCTGCATGAATAAACATTTGTTATGTTTTTGAATCAGTTCAACACCAAAATCCTTTAATTTAGAATAGTGGCTCTAGTCTTTTTTTGGACAGAACTTTGACGGTGAAGTGTTTGTAAATGCTTGTTAAAAGTAGTTTTAGAAATCCTCTCTTACTAACTAGCTCTTAGGGGTCATATTATGTGATCCCTGTCCCAGACGTCAAAGCCCAAGCCCCCTCCCAGTCCAGAGAAGCTTTATTGAGAAGCTGCCTGCCTCTCTTTGTGCATTTTGAGGCCGTCAGTGCGGCCATTTCTCCTCCCGGAGCCCCAAACAAGGTTTAAGAGAATGGATGACACCGCCACACAAGACGTCTTCAGAATGGCCACCTAATTAGAGTGACATTTGAAGCTTTCCTTTTAGACCTTAATAACTCCCCTCCAAACCATTAGGATCTCTCTAATGACTCTGGGCTTGGGCCACGTACCGAATGGCACCCTATTCCCTACGTAGTGCACTACTTTTGACCAGGGCCGGTAGGGAAATAGGGGGCCGTTTGAGACGCGTTCTAGAACTATAGTCAGGAGACAGGCAGGGCAGGATGTTGTGGAACACATGGGCAGCCAGGCCAGGCCAGGACAGGTGTGCGTTCTAAATGGAACTCTATTCCCTATGTAGTGCACTACTTTTGACCAGGGCCCATAGGGTAATAGGGTGCAGCCAGCCACCATACAGGACGTCCTATTAGTTCCTCCATCTCTCTTCATTAACATCTTGTTCGGTTGTTTTTCTCTCGTTATGAATGGGACTTTATGACAGAGTGAGACAGACTAACAATGGCTGTTCACAACTTGGCCAGATTATTATTCAGTTCAGCCCTTCATTAGGCTTGAAAGAGAGATATCCTTATGTCACCTTGCCAGGTCAATAAAGCGGCTTGTTTTCAATCGTTAATGGTTTGACGACACAGATTATTTATGGTAATATAATCTGTTTCGTTTCGTTGTTGTTTTACAACGTGTTTTTCCATGATTTTCCCTGAAAAGGGAATGTATGTGTTTTGAATGACAGAAATGTTTCATTTGAGGCGATAGTGTCTTTTGTCTAAAGAGATAAACTCAGTGGTATTAATCTCTGCTTCTCTATAATGCCTCTCATACACAACCCCTGCTGCAATGCAGGCTGGTGTTCCTAGTAACACTGTGCTCTTCAATGCTGGAGTGGTAAGTGACACTTAGACGGTTTGAAATGTCCCTACCGCCTTGCAGTGTAAACACTTCAAACATAATGTGCTACTTGTGCAGTGAACCGCACTTCACCGGATGGACGCTAGCCTGTAGCTTATCTTACTGGCGTCTAAATCGCCCTAACACACACTTCACCGGATGGACGCTAGCCTGTAGCTTATCTTACTGCCGTCTAAATCGCCCTAACATAAGCTTTGATGGCTATTCTCTCCTGGCTCCTACAAAACTGAGCTTTTTTTTTTGGTATAAATTACTAGTGCATAATTTATGCAAACTATGGAATTAGTTATTAAACCACTTTTCATAATCATATTAACTGTTTTTTCCCTCTCAAAGAAATATATATCAGAATCAAAGCTGTGAAGATGCCACGGTGAAATGTATATCAGAATCAAAGCTGTGAAGATGCCACGGTGAAATGTAAATCAGAATCAAAGCCGTGAAGATGCCACGGTGAAATGTATATCAGAATCAAAGCCGTGAAGATGCCACGGTGAAATGTAAATCAGAATCAAAGCCGTGAAGATGCCACGGTGAAATGTATATCAGAATCAAAGCTGTGAAGATGCCACGGTGAAATGTATATCAGAATCAAAGCCGTGAAGATGCCACGGTGAAATGTATATCAGAATCAAAGCTGTGAAGATGCCACGGTGAAATGTATATCAGAATCAAAGCCGTGAAGATGCCACGGTGAAATGTATATCAGAATCAAAGCTGTGAAGATGCCACGGTGAAATGTATATCAGAATCAAAGCTGTGAAGATGCCACGGTGAAATGTAAATCTACTCAGTATTTTGAGAACCTGTAGTGTCGTCTGATGAGGAGTCGTTGTGGCAGGATAATTCTACACTCCCTCACTGTAAAAAAAAAAACAAAAAAAAACACAAATCTAGTAATTTCATCTAATTATAAATAAGTAACTGGTTCCACGGCCTTTTCTTTGTGGTTTACTCAACTTTTCAGTCCAAGTGTTACCTGAACTAAAAAATATATATATATTGTACCAAACTTAGCTCTCATAGGTTCATTCAATTACAAATTATTATTTGGGCGTCTTAACTCAAAAAAGGCTTTGCAACTGGGTACACACACAGCACTTTTAACATACAATATTTTCAACTTACATATTTGATACACGTTGACATACATGACTGCTTTGTGCCTGTATACAGTAATTATTATTCAATACGTCCTCACCTGGGATTTGAACTCACAATCTCTTGGTTCATGGCGTTCCGATCTTCCTGCTATGCCACCATATCTGTCAATTACATTTTATATTTGAGTCATTTAGCGGACTCTCTTTTCCAGAGCGACTTACAGGAGCATCTAGGGTGAAGTGCCTCGCTCAGTTGTCAGTTAATCTGACTATGCTCTCGTCATTGATTTACTTATTTCAGCAATTGAAGGGTTTTCTGTGTTGTTGTCTAATGTTGGTGGGGAATATTACTCTGTTCTAATGTTACTCCTCAATCACTATAACGAATAAAATAGTTGTTCTGGAGAGGTACTTTTAATTAATTAACAGAGGTGAGATTTTAGCAGTGAAAAGTCTAGCAATACAGGTGGAAATCAGTCATTGACACAGACATGGTGGAGACGCAGGAAGATTGGAATGCTGTGAGTTCAAATTCCTAAGGGAGGACGTGTTGAAGATCAATTACTGAATAAATAACCATGAACAATGCAATGATATGTAAGTTGTAAACACTGTATGTTAAAGGCACTGTGTCCATCTAACTAACTAGATTCACAGCTGGTTTTTAGTTAAGATGCCTAAATAATAATGTCTAGTTTGAATTAATATATGAGACAATTTGAGTAAACACATCATTTAAATAGACACATTTTTTTGAAAACCTTTCCTCATGTTGGAGCAAATTTTTTGACCAAATAAAAATGCTAAGTTCAGGTAACGCTTTGTCCGAAAAGTTGATTCATAATAAAAAAAAAGGCTGTGGAATCAGTTACTTAATAATATTTAGCTGAAACAACTAGATTTTTTTTTTTTTTTTACAGTGCTCTCTCTCTCTCTCTCTCACCTCTCTCTCACCTTTCTCTCTGTCTCTCTCTCTCCACATAAAGCCTTGAAGGAATGTGGTTTAAATATGTCCAGATTAAACTTGACCCTCTCCCAGTCCAAGATTAGGGTTCTATCCCCCAATTAACGCTACATTACCTAACTATTAACCCTGATGCAGAGCACAATTAGCCAACGTCCCTTTAACACTGTTTAGATACGGGGTCAAAGGGAAGGTTCAATTTACAGAAATAATATATGCCATTTAGCACATATCCAAAGCAACTAACAGTCACACACACATACGTTTTTACATAAGGGTGGCCCCGGGAAGCAAGCCCACAATCCTGGCGTTGCGTGCACCGTGCTCAACCAACTGAGTCATACAGGACCACAGAAGCCGTACTGGACCACAGAATATTACAGGACCACAGAAACCGTACTGGACCACAGAAACCGTACTGGACCACAGAATATTACAGGACCACAGAAACCGTACTGGACCACAGAATATTACAGGACCACAGAAACCAAACTGGACGACAGAATATTACTGGACGACAGAAGCCATACTGGACCACAGAATATTACAGGACCACAGAAACCATACTGGACCACAGAAGCCATACTGGACCACAGAATATTACAGGACCACAGAAGCCATACTGGACCACAGAATCTGTACTGGACCACAGAAGCCATATTGGACCACAGAATCTGTACTGGACCACAGAAGTACTACAGGACCACAGAAACCATACTGGACCACAGAAACCATACTGGACGACAGAAGCCATACTGGACCACAGAAGCCATACTGGACCACAGAAGCCATACTGGACCACAGAAGCCACATTGGACCACAGAAACCGTACTGGACCACAGTAAATAAATCCCAGGAGACCTGAAGTTTATCACAGGGAGAGTAAATAACACATTAGATGGTAACTGGAGGGACACCCACTAACTTACACTGACTGACACCTTTCCAGTCTTTCTCCTTTTGCTCAACAAGCAGTAGAAGAATACATTGGATATACTGTATAAGACGAGATCTCCTAGTGGGATTGACTCTGATTTCTGCTCGCTGGAGGATGGGTTCAAGCAGTAGTCACATTTCAACGAGTCAAACGAGAGACGAGGAGAGATAGAGAGACCAGTAAAGCTTCTGCTTCAAGCAGCACTCACTAAGAGACACTTATGTCCTTAATTTCTCCCTCACAGGGGCCCACTATCGGCCTTATCATTGTTATTATACCGTAATAATCATGAAGATGTTGTTCGTAAACAAATGATTTGACATCTGTACTCAGCAGTGTGTGACTTGCTGTTTATACAAATGATTGAATGTAATTTCTTTGTGTCGAGTACATCCTTTTCAGAACGTATTGATTTGATTGGCACAATATGTACATTTATTTCACTCGCAATCAATACTTTTCTGTCTGTTCCTTTCAAGAAGCGTTTGTATACTGGGTATTCAGGTGCAATAACCCTGTAATGTTGTTGTGTTCATATGTTAAAGTCATTACTATGGACAGTGTTGTGCTCATATAACAGGTTAAAGTCATTACTATGGACAGTGTTGTGCTCATATGTTAAAGTCATTAGTATGGACAGTGTTGTGTTTATATATTAAAGTCATTACTATGGACAGTGTTGTGTTCATATATTAAAGTCATTACTATGGACAGTGTTGTGTTCATATGTTAAAGTCATTACTATGGACAGTGTTGTGTTCATATGTTAAAGTCATTACTATGGACAGTGTTGTGCTCATATAACAGGTTAAAGTCATTACTATGGACAGTGTTGTGTTCATATATTAAAGTCATTACTATGGACAGTGTTGTGCTCATATAACAGGTTAAAGTCATTACTATGGACAGTGTTGTGTTCATATATTAAAGTCATTACTATGGACAGTGTTGTGCTCATATAACAGGTTAAAGTCATTACTATGGACAGTGTTGTGTTCATATAACAGGTTAAAGTCATTACTATGGACAGTGTTGTGCTCATATAACAGGTTAAAGTCATTACCATGGACAGTGTTGTGCTCATATAACAGGTTAAAGTCATTACTATGGACAGTGTTGTGTTCATATAACAGGTTAAAGTCATTACTATGGACAGTGTTGTGCTCATATAACAGGTTAAAGTCATTACTATGGACAGTGTTGTGTTCATATAACAGGTTAAAGTCATTACTATGGACAGTGTTGTGTTCATATAACAGGTTAAAGTCATTACCATGGACATTACATTTCTTCTTATAGTGCCATTATATTTTTTTATAATGTTTTTTTTGCATTTTGTGTGTTGATAAAACATGGCTGTAAAACCTCCCTATATGAAACAAAGACCAGTAGCCATGTGATCTGCTATGTTATCCATCAGGACTAATACTATGTTCACTGATATTTGACCTGCTGAAAATATTTCTACAGAGCATTCAGCAAAGCTGTCAAATGTTTTACTTTCAAATATAAACAAAATTATATTTTTTACGGCTCAGCTTAGTTTGATGAGTTCATTTCTACTAGTATTTTGTTTCAAATAATACATATTTAAAGTACATTTTTTTTGTCATGTAAATGACTGGGATACATTATCTACACTATACACATTATCTACATGAACTACATTATACACTATACACATTATCTACATTAACTACATAATACAGACTATACACATTATCTACACTATACACATTATCTACACTATACACATTATCAACACTATACACATTCTCTACACTATACACATTATCTACATTAACTACATTATACAGACTATACACATTATCAACACTATACACATTATCTACACTATACACATTATCTACATTAACCACATTATACAGACTATACACATTATCAACACTATACACATTTTCTACACTATACACATTATCTACATTAACTACATAATACAGACTATATACATTATCAACACTATACACATTATCTACACTATACACATTAGCTACATTAACTACATAATACAGACTATATACATTATCAACACTATACACATTATCAACACTATACACATTATCTACACTATACACATCATCTACATTAACTACATAATACAGACTATATACATTATCAACACTATACACATTATCTACATTAACTACATTATACACACTATATACATTATCAACACTATACACATTATCTACATTAACTACATTATACACACTATATACATTATCAACACTATACACATTATCTACATTAACTACATTATCTACACTGTATACATTATCAACACTATACGCATTAGCTACATTAACTACATTATACAGACTATATACATTGTCTAAACTACATACTTTATCTACACTATCCACATTATCTACATTAGCTACATTATACATACTATATACATTATCAACACTATATACCTTTCTACATTATCTACACTATACACATTATCTACATTAACTACATTAACTACATTGTACAGACTATATACATTATCTAAACTACATACTTTATCTACACTATACACATTATCTACAATAACTACATTATACGCACTATATACATTATCAACACTATACACATTTTCTACATTATCTACACTATACACATGATCTACATTGAAGACATTATACACACTATACACATTCTCTACATTATCTGCACTATGCACATTATCTACATTTGCTACATTATACACACTACAGTTGAAGTCAGAAGTTTACATACACCTTGGCCAAATAGATTTAAACTCAGTTTATCACAATTCCTGACATTTAATCATGGTAAAAATGATCTGTCTAAGGTCAGTTAGAATGTAAAATGTCAGAATAATAGGAGAGAGAATTATTTATTTCAGCTTTTATTTATTTCATCACATTCCCAGTAGGTCAGAAGTTTACATACACTCAATTAGTATTTGGTAGCATTGCCTTTAAATTGTTTAACTTGGGTCAAACATTTCGGGTAGCCTTCCACAAGGTTCCCACAATAAGTTGGGTGAATTTTTGGCCCATTCCTCCTGACAGAGCTGGTGTAACTGAGTCAGGTTTGTAGGCCTCCTTGCTCGCACACGCTTTTTCAGTTCTGCCCACAAATGTTCTATAGGATAGTGGTCAGGGCTTTGTGGTGGCCACTCCAATACATTGACTTTGTTGTCCTTAAGCCATTTTTCCACAACTTTGGAAGAATGCTTGGGGTCATTGTCCATTTGGAAGATCCATTTGCGACCTAGCTTTAACTTCCTGACTGACGTCATGAGATGTTACTTCAATATATCCACATAATTTCCCTGCTCATGATGACATCTATTTTGTGAAGTGCACCAGTCCCTCTTACAACAAAGCACCCCCACAACATGATGCTGCCACCCGGTGCTTCATGGCTGGGATGGTGTTCTTTGGCTTGCAAGTCTCCCCCTTTTTCATCCAAACATAACGATGGTCATTATGGCCAAACAGTTCTATTTTTATTTCATCAGACCAGAGGACATTTCTCCAAAAAGTACGATCTTTGTCCCCATGTGCAGTTGCAAACCATAGTCTGGCATTTTTATGGCGGTTTTGGAGCAGTGGCTTCTTCCTTGCTGAGCAGCCTTTCAGGTTATGTCGATATAGGACTCGTTTTACTGTGGATATAGATACTTTTGTACCTGTTTCCTCCGGCATCTTCACAAGGTCATTTGCTGTTGTTCTGGGATTGATTTGCACTTTTCGCACCAAAGTACTTTCATCTCTGGGAGACAGAAGGCACTTCCTTCCGGAGCGGTATGACGGCTGCGTGGTCCCATGGTGTTTATATTTGCGTACTATTGTTTGTACAGATGAACGTGGCACCTTCAGGCGTTTGGTAAATGCTCCCAAGGATGAACCAGACTTGTGGAGGTCTACAATTTTTTTTCTGAGGTCTTGGCTGATTTCTTTTGAGTTTCTCATGATGTCAAGCAAAGAGGCACTGAGTTTGAAGGTAGGCCTTGAAATACATCCACAGGTACACCTCCAATTGACTCAAATGATGTCAATTAGCCTATCAGAAGCTTTAATAGCCATGACATAATTTTCTGGAATATTCCAAGCGGTTTAAAGGCCCAGTCAACTTAGTGTATGCAAACTTCTTACCCACTGGAATTGTGATACAGTGAATTATAAGTGAAATAATCTGTTTGTAAACAATTGTTGGAAAAATGACTTGTGTCATGAACAAAGTAGATGTCCTAACCGACTTGCCAAAACTATAGTTTGTTAAGAAGACATTTGTGGTGTGGTTGAAAAACGAGTTTTAATGACTCCAACCTAAGTGCATGTAAACTTCCGACTTCAACTGTATACACATTATATACATTAGCTATATTATACACACTATATACATTATACACACTATACACACTATATACATTAGCTATATTATACACACTATATACATTATACACACTATACGCATTATATACATTAGCTATATTATACACACTATACACACTATATACATTATACACACTATACACATTATATACATTATCTACATTATCTACACTATATACATTATACACACTATACACATTATATACATTATCTACATTATCTACACTATATACATTATACACACTATACGCATTATATACACTATATACATTATACACACTATACGCATTATATACATTAGCTATATTATACACACTATATACATTATACACACTATACGCATTATATACATTAGCTATATTATACACACTATACACACTATATACATTATACACACTATACACATTATATACATTATCTACATTATCTACACTATATACATTATACACACTATACACATTATATACATTAGCTATATTATACACACTATATACATTATACACACTATACACATTATATACATTATCTACATTATCTACACTATACACACTATATACATTATACACACTATACACATTATATACATTATCTACATTATCTACACTATACACACTATATACATGATACACACTGTACACATTATATACATTAGCTTCATTATCTACACTATACACACTACATACATGATACACACTGTACACATTATATACATTAGCTACATTATCCACACTACACACACTATATACATGATATACATTAGCTACATTATCTACACTGCATACATTATCTACATTATGTAGTCTGTGTGTGAGTTCAGTCTATGTGTGAATTTAGTTTGTGTGAGTTCAGTCTTTGTGTGTGAATTTAGTTTGTGTGTGAATTTAGTTTGTGTGTGAATTTAGTTTATGTGTGTGAATTTAGTTTGTGTGTGAATTTAGTTTATGT